>NW_020229903.1:0-110000 GCF_003227715.2 Harpegnathos saltator
TATTGCCATTTTCAAGTGTCTCGCTGCTTTACTCCTCTCGAACCCGGACTCCGACGAGCATTATCCGCGCGAAACGCGTAGCGACGACCGAACCGCGGAGTTCGGCCGTTACAAGAGGAGAAAAATGCTTTCTAAGCAATTATATTATTATTCAGCGTCAGCATTTTGTCGCTTAAAGAAAGCAGGTTGCAATTTTCCCGGACAGCGAACAGTTAGAAGATGGTTAGAAGAGTATGATATAAAACCGGGATTTTGCGATTTTTTATTTAAAAAATTAAAAGAAAAAATATCGCAAATACCTCAGGAAGAACGAGTGTGTGCCTTAAAATGGGATGAAATGTATATAAAAAGTTATGAGGAATATTCTTTAAAATTAGATGAAATAGAAGGTCTTGTCGATCTAGGACCTCTAGGTAGAAGAAACGAAAGAGCTAAGTGCGTATTTGTGCTTTGCCTTGATAGTTTGAATGCACATCATCCGTGGCGACAACCTTTAGCGTATTTCCTTGTTGAAATGCTTTAAAATCAAAGGAAATAGTTGAATTAGTGAAGATATGTTTAGACAAATTAAATGAAACAGGTGCTGATGTGCAACTCGTGACATGTGATCAAGGTGTACACAATCAAGCTGCGTTTAGTCAACTCGGTGTTGAAGTACAAACACCATTTTTTATATATAAAAATAAAAACTATTATGCTTCCTTCGACTTCCCGCACTTAGTTAAAAGATTAGCTAGTTTCCTTAGAACACATGATAAGATATATTGCAACGGGGAAATAATTGCATCATATTCAGATTTTATTAAGACGTGGTATATCGATAATGCTACAAAAGGAGGCTCAAATTTATTATCCCATATAACAGAGGCACACATTCGTCCAAATAGTTTTGAAGCAATGAACGTGAAAAGAGCGTTTCAATTATTTAGTAATAAATTCGCAGCTGCAATTAAAATAGCCGGTGACGAAAAAGAATTAGATTCTAATACATGGAAAGCTACGGCTGATTTTGCTGAATATATGAATAACGTAATAGATGCTTGCAATTCTTATAGCCTTAAAGTTAAATTTGGTGGAAAACGGCCATTATCCCAAAAAAATCCTGATATTGAAATACTTTTGACTAATTTTGTGCAGTGGTGTTCAGGATGGTCAAAATTTCCGAATAAAGTATTTCAAGTTCCATGCTTCAAAGGTTTCGTGATTACAACACAAGCTATTCTTACTTTGTATAAGATACTTTCACGTAAATATGATAAGTTTGAACTTGCAACAGGTTTATGTAATCAAGATTCAGTGGAACATTTGTTTTCAAAACTTCGACAACGCGGAAGATTTAATCCTAATCCAACCGCAAAATGGTACGACTGTCTGTTATTCTTTCTACGGGTTACATTCTGGCAAGCGATAAGGGCAACGTTCAATGTTCTGAAAGTGAGGCTCTTATTAATCAGCCGAATCATCTCATGAAAACGATTGAACATTGCATAAGTGTTAATAATACTGACGCTGTTGTTGTTGATGATGATGTTGATTCAGAAACAGAATTGTTCGATAAACATGCAGAAATTGTAGAGGAATACGATGATGTAGACATTGAAAATATGAATATAATAAGTAATTATGATGAAAATGCTATTACATTCTTTGCAGGATATGTAGCACGACGATGTATTGAAAAAAATGATTGTAACTATTGTCGTCAAATAATGTTAAAAACACCAATGGAAGACGTAACAGCTAATGAAAAATATATCGAATATCGGGAATATCCTAATGCAGACGAAGATGCGCCGATAGTCACGAAATTAGTTCGACCAACAAATCTTTTTATAAATATCATTAAAACACAGTTAATGGCTTTTAATCGTTCGTGGCAACATCACTGGGCATCCACACTACTTCTTGAAAAGATGATAAATGAAGGTATACATGCCACTTAATAAAATACATGCTGAAGGGTTTGACATTCATAAAAAGTGTTACAATCATCGTATGCAGGCATTAAAATTTTTAATGACTGTTAAGATATAGTTAAGATATAGTTAGATATAGTTAAGATACTGTTAAGAATATAGTTAAGACTGTTAAAATTTTTAATGACTGTTAAGATATATTCCCGCACACGATATAATAACGGTAGTATAAAAGCAAATAATATATTCAATAGAAAATTAAAAAATTTATCGAATAAATAAAAAGATTTATAAAGGAAAACTTATAAAGGACAAACATATCAAATAAAATAAAATACGTTTTAATAAAATAAAGAAAATAAATAACATAGAACGTATAAAATTGTACAAAAGAAGCACAAATGTTCAAATTTCGCGAACGTATTCATAATTACGAAAACTAGGAAATACGTACGATTTTCTTTCTTTATTTTGTTATTATTTGTATCTTATATATCCGTCATTGTGCGAAGTAATATTACAGCATAGTATCATGATGTTGCATTTAAAATGTACCTCTATACATGTATAGAGTGTTACAAGTATGCAAATCATGTATCTACTATAAGTATTACTTTTTAGTAAAGAGAAAAAGAAATATGTTTTCTCAATGTAATGCAAGATCGCACTCACGGTTGAAATAATTGCATGAATCACATAGACTAGCAAATGTATCACGGAAAAAAAAGGTTTTAATGCAATCATGCTATGCAATTGAGAAATCATATATAATTTCTTATTACCAATGCATCCTAAAAGATACTAATGATGATGAAAAATTATAAGGAAATGCATACAAGTGAATCGCATTAAACGTTGACACACGGTATTCAACATAATTGTAAAACAGGATACAAACGAATGCCGTTACACATAAGACACATAACACTAAAATATAACAATGATTTTCGTTAATTAGTACATAGTTTGTACAATAGTACAAACAATAAGACGTCTCGATATTAAAAAGGTGAGAAAAAGGGACGTCAATATATACTTACAATTTTTTAAGGTCTACCTGTAGATTTCCCCGTGATAACATTTGCTAGTCTTAGATTTATGCAATTGTTTCAACTATGATTGCGATCTTTGCGTTATATTTATGAATGTGTCAACGAGAATAAAATTTTATTTATTAAACATTTTTCTTTGAATACTGAACATTTTCTTTGAATATTGATTTTATAAATACAGTAAGAAATATAATATAAAATATATTATAATATTATATATTTTAATATTTAAAATATCTTATAATATAATATATTTTAAAAAATTTAATATAAATTAAATTGTAGAATGAAGTTTAAAAGTTAATTGAAGCGCTTCTTTAGTGGAATAGGCCTATTGGGGATACTACTTAAAAAAAACGCATCGGCAATAGTACCTCTTAGGTAATGTGGAAATCTATTGATACATTATAATTTTAATAATATACATTATAATTTTACATAATAATTACATTATAATTACATTATAATTTTAATAATATAAATATATTGTTAGCATATAAAAATATTATATATAGAAAAGTTTTTTTGATAAAAACTTTTTATTAATTAAATCTCACAGTTATTATGATGTCAAGATCTCTCAAGGTGAGCATCGTAACTGTGTCAGTCGGTAGTCCCGCCGGACGAATTGAAGCGGCAATAGGAAGTAAATAAATATAACCCTTGAAAATTGTCTCCATTTAGCAAATAATTTCGAATATTACATTAGAGGAATATAACGAGACCAAAGAGATTGTTCGTATTACGGTTTCTCCTGTACTCTTGTATTACTACCGCCAGCGCAAAATAAAACTTGTTAGCTCTCTCAAAATTGGCGTGCAGATCTTTTGCCCAAAATCGACTCCCTTCGGATAATTCCTTCTCCGATTCAAAATATGTAAGAGCAACCGATCTCGTGCGGACAATCGATCACGGGAAGGTTTCTTTTTTTTTCGGAAATTAGCGGAAAATTTTAGCGTTGGCGACCCATTTCGCGAATTGTACAGGATTGCCGTACCTGGCGCCCAACGTTCAAACATTAGCTTTCGAGCTGGGTCAGAAAACCGACGGTAATTGACGCGAGAAATCGTCGCAAAACATAGAGAATACGTAATGCATTTAATCTCAGCGAGAAATAAGTCATCGATCGACATCGAAACAATGTCGAATGGACGTCGACTTGACGGTTTCGATGGCGATTCGACATTGTTTCGACGTCGATGAACGAGTTATTTTTCGAGTTATTATATGCTGCAACTTTTATCCTTTCGATACGCCGTTCACAAAATTTCTTTGAGTGAAATATAATAAAAAAATAAAAAAAAGAAAATAAATCATCACCGAGTCACTCAAACTTTTTTCAGTTATGTGCAATAATTTTTAATAACTTTCCACTCATATAGAATGATTTTTCTGAATCATTCTGAATCATTCTGAATTATTGAGATTCTGAATCATCAAATGAGAATTTTCACTAAATATTGAAAAGTGAATCTGATATACATACAGTGAATTGCAAAACGATTTAGATACAATGAAGTTGAGCTAACTACATTGTCAAAATTATAAGTCATTACTACTGACAGACTTATTAAGTAATTTTATTATACAGGGTGCACGATTTATCTGAAGACATTGAAATATCTCGAGAACTATGCATTGGATAAAAAAAAGTGGTTAATGAAAGTTGTTAGTCTCGAAGGGGGACATCCAATGATACCAAACTCGACCTCCCACCCCATCCTCTGAGGGTGGGGGTTGGGGGCAACTTTGAAATCTTAAATAGAAACCCCCATTTTTTGGGGGTTTCTATTTAACCTCCGGCGAGAGGATAGGGGGGAATAACTTTTATTATGTTCTTTAAAAATATTGAACAGGTATTTTTTATTTCTCAATCCAATGATCATTTCTGGAGAATTGCGGAAAATATAATTTTTTGCGATTACAGCGTCATCTATCACGAATAAAAAAAAAAGTTTCGGACAAAATTTACGTATTTTGTGGCATAGAATCCGTATCTGCAATAAAAAATGGGGATTTCTATTTAAGATTTCAAAGTTGCCCCAATCCCCACCCTCAGGGGGTGGAGTGGGAGGTCAAGTTTGGTATCATTGGATGTCTCCCTTCGAGACTAACAACTTTCATTAACCACTTTTTTTTATCCGATGCATAGTTCTCGAGATATTTCAATGTCTTCAGATAAATCGTACACCCTGTATATTGCAGTGGAATATCGGAAAGAGCAAAGAGGTATATCGACGCGTACTCAGAGTGAGAAGTTGAAAATTTGTATTTAATCATTCTTTTACAAAGCCGTACACTGACGGCTATTCGCGAGCTCCAGTTCTACGCAGAAATTGTAAGCGACCCGCAAGAAGTCGCAAGAAGTCTCATAAGAAGAGTCGTAAGAAGAGCGCACACTTTCTTTCGCAAGGTGACTTATATAACCGTCAAGACAATTCTCGATCAGTCCTTCAGATTCCTCATCGACGATTTCAGAAGGAATCCAGAAGGAATCGTCGATACGCCTATTATTAAGTCGAGCAACAAAAACTGTTTACATTGACTCTCGTTGTCAGGCTACTCGATAATGTCGAGATGATCGCTCGCGATGTGAATCTGTAGATCGAGATTCTGCTTTCAATACTATTATTATTATTATTATTATTATTATTATTATTATTAAGTGTTCTTTACTATATTTTTAATAATATTATTATTGCAAAAGTTGCTCGGTAATGACTTTCAATTTTGCCAATTTCGTGAGCTTCCAACTTCATTGTGTCTAAACCTATTAGCAATGTATTGTAAATTCAAGATTTTTCAAAGTCATAAGTTGCATTTATTTATCGCATCTTTGGTAATTCAAGTTTGAATTATTTATTAAAATAATAAATAAAAAAATAATAATATAACAAATAACGTGTGTTAACCTTAAACTTATCTTTTTTAATATTCTTTTTAACTATCCTAACATTCTTTTATTAATTGCGTAAAAAAATATATTAAAGGAAAAATCCTCTTTATTGAACTATATGAAATGTAAAGCTCTGAAAATGCCACTTCTGCTTTGAACACGTTCCCGCTTTTTCGATGAATGAACAATCATAAGAAAGATATAGCTAGAAACGCTCCCGGCAAGAAAATATTAAAAATATATAATGACTATCGATTTCTATCGATGTTGGGAATAATAAAGTATCAACGGCGTCGAGTATATATCATCGTCACAGCACATATCACTAAATTAAATTAAACATTCGTTTGATTATTATGTTTTCTTATTATGTAAACTTGTTAGCGCTTCTCGTTGTTAGCGTTTCTCGTTGCTGTACAAAGTTCAGTACATGCTTTTCCGAATAAAGTATATATTAATTTCCTTGTAATTTATTAGACATCGTTTTAAACTGTAAAGTTAGTGCATGACATGCTATATAATAATAAGCAAATAATAGCATAATTTCGTTAATGTATGTGTCGTGTACGTAAATATCACTCTTTAACACTATAAGTACAAATAGAATAAAAATGACTTGTTACTTTGTTAACTTTATATAAACATAACTGAAATATTTATAACAATGCACTTTATATTTTTTACTTATTCTTTTTGAATAAAATTGCAAAGAATAAATAAATAAATAAATATTTGCTCTCTCTCTCTCTCTCTCTTTTTCTCTCCCCTTTCTATAAACGTATCTTTCTAAAAATGTCTTTTTAATCATTCAGAAGAAAATAGATCGTTAATCATCAGTAGTTTAGACCTTTCATTCTTTACGCACAGATAATTTAACATCACCTCGGTATCGAGCATGAAGCGATTAGTCGAATACTGACGGGCTTTAAAAAAGGCTCCGCCTACTCGAGCGGGGAACGTTTCGTATCATACGTACAGATACAAGTACGTAAAAACCATTGGTTATGTTAAGAGAAAACTGCTTTGCAACTGTAGTAAAATTCGTGAATCCGACTGAAGTTCTCAGGCTATGTTTACAATAGAAGTCGTAAAGTCGTAAAGTCGTAGATCCTAAGAAATTGACAAATTGAGAATTGATTGTGATTTGAAAAATTATAATAGATTTTTTCTGAACCGCATGGAAAATAATGAACTGTGTATTGGCCAATAGTCTTTTGAATTACAGCTTAATGATTTTACGACCTCTATTGTAGACGATCCCTTAATCTTGGCTGAATCAAAGAGCATCTACTAATTATAATAGATTCACGAATTTTACAATAGTTGTAAAACAACTTCTTCTATTGAACGCATCTATTGACGCAACTGTCTTGAAAAATATTTGCAAACAGCACTCGGTTTATTAACGCTGATGTGCTTCGGAAATCATTATAGCTTGTATCGAATAATAATTCGTAATGAACGTGCTATAATATTTTAACCTTTTCGATACGGCGGATACTCGTCGTGTAGCGTGACTCAATGGTCCAAAAAAGGAATTATATCACTTTATTGATCAAGTCATAATATCCCACATTACTTCACTGCATAAAAAGTCTTATTTCAAAAGTATTGTTTCGTATTTACGAAATTTTGTCATGAATTCTGCTTTGTAATAATCTTGGATTGGATCGGGGGTCAATATTTTTCAGTGCGATACGGGGAATAGAACGTGAAAATCTTGTATGCCTCTGCATCCAAAAACAAATAGCAGAAGTAAATTTTTTTTTAATGCATTTTTCGCATTTATTTGAATTCTATCTATTGCGATCGAATGCGAGGGACGTTTTGATTTAAATAGATTCTTTTTAATGCGAAAGTTCATATTCGTTAAAATTTTGCCACTGAAAAGAGATTCAGGTACTTTTTAATGTAAAATTAAATATACTTCACTGTTTGACAATACAATTTTATAGACAAATGTTTATTAATTAATAATTAGAAACGATTCCTTATAATATAAGAAAATTAAAATTTGTAAACATTTTGAATGAAAACATTCACCACTATCGTCTTATATTCAGTGCAATGAAATTTAATACAAACCAAAAGTTTTCAATTCCTTCGCTGGGGCCAGAAAACAAAATTAAGAAATATTGAAAAAATATAAATATTTTTTAATTCTTTTCGATCCGACATTTTATGCAGGATTGTTTTATTAAACAACCAGAATAAGGTGATACATGCTGTTATATATGTTTATGTAAGGTGTTTTCATGTTTATAATGAGTTTTATTCGACTGTTTATTGAACGTTTATCCGATAAGAACAGGTATATTGTATCCACGTGGAATCTATATGGTTGACGTAAATGTATTGTCGTTTAATGTTCTGCAAAAAATGTTGGATTGAGAAGAATTAACAAGTATTGATATTTTTTAATACTTCTAATTTCTGCTTTCTGATCCGAACAGAAATATTGAAAAATATTGATTCACATTAAACTTCATCACGCTGAATGCGAGATGGTAGTGGTAAATGCTTTGCATAAAATGTTTATAAATTTTTACTTTCTTATCATAAAGAATCATTTGTTCTTTGTTCTTTAATTATTAATTAGACTAAAAAACATTTGTCTACAAAATGGTATTGCCAAACAGTAAAGTATATTTTATTTCGCCCTTACGCATTGAAAAGTATTCGAATTTCCTTTCAGAGTGGTAAAATTAAAACAAATACGAACTTTCGTTTAAAAAAGAATTCACTTAGCTTAAGACATTCCTTGCATTCAATCGCAGTAGATAGAATTCAAGTTAATGCGAACTCTCGCATTGAAAAAGATTCACTTCTTCTGCTAATTGTTTTCGGATTCAAAGGCAAGATTTTCACGTTCTATTCCCTGTATTATAATGAATACATATACTGAAAAGTATTGGTTCGCGATTCAACCCGAGATTGTTGTAAAGCAGAATTCACAACAAAATCGTGTCTAAAAAGTTGCAAAATAATAGTTGTTAACATATATTTTACATATTATTATATTAAGTATAAATTCAAACCTATATTTTATATATAATTACGAGTAAAGGCATTTTAAACGCCATTGTCGTTGTCTGTACCGTGCTGCAGTACAATCTGTTTTATAGAAACGCGCCCGTACGCGCGATCGTAAAAAATCGGCAACTATGCGCCTAGCGTACGCGCACGTTTTCTAATTAATCGGTGTCTGGCACTGCAACGAGAGATGTCAGCGAATGATTCTGTGAGTATATATTTAATCGTTAAATATTAATTATATATATATATATTATATGCAACAAATATGTTTTATGAATTTTTCCAGAACGAGCTGAACGCGGTGATGACGACGTCCACGACGGCGGCGTCTACGGGGGCTGCAATGGCCACGACGGTAACGACGGCCACGATGGCTACGTCGGCCACAACGGCTACGACGGCCAAGATAGCGACCGAGCCAATTATATTAACTGTAAGTATGAAAATCTGTATATGTCTATGCTGATCTATATATTATTAGGTGCTTGCATGTATTTTGATCAGCGCCATATATTGGTGAAAATGCGAAGTATCAATGTAAAACAACCTAACCTAACTGTTAAATTCGATGGTTTTCACATTTCTCTACATAAAATAACAGTTTACCATTTAGTATTATTGAGTTATTCAGTGTATACAGACGCTAATCATGGAACGCTCAAAATTGCATTTTCGACATTCATTACTTTTGTTGTTTGATTTGAAGAAATCTGCTGCCGAAGCCCATCAAACACTTTTTAGAATTTATGGTGATGCTGCTCCGTCATATCCCAATTGTCGGTTTTAGTTTCAACGGTTTAAAAGTGGTGATTTTAATGTCAATGACAAAGAACGGCCTGGAGGACCAAAAAAGTTCGAAGACAACGAATTGCAAGACTTATTGGACGAAAACTCAGCTCAAACTCTCAAAGAACTTTCAGACAGCTTAGCAGTTGATGAATCAACTGTTTCCAGACGTTTACATGCGATGGAAAAGATCCAAAAGGAGGGAAAATGGATACCATACGAATTGACTGAAAATGCCATTTCGAACCGTTTCAACATCGCAGTTTCATTGCTTGCCAGGCAAAAAAAGAAGAGTTTTCTGTGGTGTATTGTTACTGGCGATGAAAAGTGGATCTACTACAACAATCCCAAACGCAAAAAGTCATGGGTTAGTCCAGAAGAGCCATCCACATCGACACCAAAGAGAAATATTCATGGCCATAAAGTCTTGCTGTGCGTATGGTGGGATCAGCACGGTGTAGTGTATTACGAGCTGCTAAAACCGAATGAAACTGTTACTGCAGATGTCTACCGACGTCAATTGAACAAATTGAACGACGTATTGTTGCAAAAGAGACCAGCAATAGCGAGTAACAGACGCAAAGTCATCCTCTTGCATGACAACGCTAGACCTCACGTTACAACAGTTGTGAAGGATACACTGTTGCAGCTCGAATGGAAAGTTCTGCCGCACCCAGCGTACTCACCAGACATAGCGCCTTCTGATTATCACTTGTTCAGATCGATGCAGCATGGCTTGGCTGGCACACGGTTTCGAAATGCTGAAGAAGTGCGAAAATGGATCGATGATTGGATCGCTTCCGAACCAACATCGTTCTTTCAACACGATATCGTCATGTTGCCAGAAAGATGGGAAAAAGTTGTAGAAAATGATGGAAAATATTTTGATTGAAATATATTGTACCGATTTTTTTCAATAAATGCCTTTTTAAAGTGAAAAAATGATCAGAATACATGCAAGCCCCTAATATATTAAATTATAATATATTATATTAAATTGTAAGTTGTTATTTAACGCTTTGTCTCATATTTTAAAATTAACTTATTGTTATAGCCTAAAACACTGCAAAATATTATTAAAGCAGCTGTCGTGGCTGCAGTAGGAAGAGGAAGAGGGAGAGGGAGAGGGAGAGGGAGAGGAAGAGGCAGAGGAAGAGGAAGAGGCAGAAGCAGCGGCGAAGCAGAGGAAGAGGCAGAGATGGTAGAAAGGGAAGAGGCAGAGGTGAATGGAGAGGAAGAGGCAGAGGTGAAAGAAGGGGAAGAGGCAGATACGATACATTTGGTATCAACATTTTTCTACACTAACACACACACACATATGTATAAATATTAAAAAATATATATATATTGTAAAAAAGAAAATTCCACAAATTTTATATTTATTCATTGTCAATTTCCGAAGTTTCCAAATCATTTCCTTTCTTAATTACGCGAAACGCAGTATGTGAAAGATGAAAGATAAGATCGCCGCTACCTCGCCTCGTGTTTACTGCCGCGCGCCGCTCAGTAGTGAGACAAAGACGGAACGATTGTCTGTCGTCTGTCTTTTTCTAACCTATTATCCATTGCATGGAAGTAGTACGGACACGAACCTAGGCGCATTTTACTTTTATCATAGCGAAAGTGCGCCTAGCGGACGTAGTTTAGGCGCATTTTGGTCAGATGGCGCATCTAAAATGCGCCTAGCCGTACCCCCGAAATACGGCCGGTGGCCGCTCTCATTCTTCTCTCTGTTTAAAACTTAGGTACTCGCCTAGACTATCCTTCTTTGATGATAGAAGAAATTCCATACGTAAAATTGCGTTTTACGTTGTACATATCAGAATAAATAAAAAATAAATATATATATATTTATTTATTTTTGTTTATTGTTAGATATAACAAATTTATAATGTTCTATATAATTTCTATATAATTTTGTAATAATCGATAAGTAGCAGTAAAATTAACATAATGAAAGTGAAAAATATAAGTTAAAACATAGTTGCATACTAATTGTGTATTAATATAATATGTTTATTAATGTAATAGCAAAAGGGAAGTGTTCAGAGCATTTATCAAATATATATATACATATAGTGAAATTGTTTCATTTATGTCTATATCTTTTTATTCTGATATGTAAAAAGGTATTTAGGTATAAGCTTTCTTTAACAATATCAAACAAGGACAGTCATAACTAATAGCTTAACCAGGAATCTTATTCAAACTGATTATTTTTTATTATCATAAAATATACAGAGGAAGAACAAAATTTTCAACTGAGCAATGGTTCAGTGTTGCGTATGCCGAAAGGAGCATTGTCCTCTGTTACCACGACAATTTCACAGGTAATGCATAAACCTAGAGGTATGATTAGATATCTTACAACTTTATACATGTAAAATATATAAATATTCCTCAGCTTTCGTTGAAATTAATGTAATAATATATGTTTAGTTTTCCACGTGACGAAGAAAGGCGAGAAAAATGGCTTAATAGCATTGGTTGTGTTGTCACTGCAAAACAAGCACGAATTTGTAGTGACCACTTTACAGACGATGATTATTATGATACTGGCACACCTGTACAAAGTAGAAGATTAAAGAAGACTGCAATTCCATCTGTTTTTATGCAAGGGTATAACAAAGTATTTGAATTATATAAGATTATATTTTATTAGCATATAACATGTGATTAAAAAAAAAGTAATGTAAACTTATTGTTTTATACAACAGAGTTTCTAAAAATGTTCACAAAGACTCAACAAGCAACATTAAAAGTGAAAATCAACATAATATATTAATAAAAATGGAACATGGATATACGATGGATATGGATATGAATATTGAATCAACAGTGAATATTGAACAGCAGTTGGATGTTCAACAATCAATAACTTACATTGAAAAAGACAATATAAGAAATAAGACAATTATAGCTAAATCAATAAATACTACAGACACCAGTCGGATAAGGTAAAACAAAGAGAAAGGAAAAGAAACATTGTAAGTTGTTCTCATTCGTGAATATTATAAATACACTTTTCAGCAAACAAAAGAATACTAGTAATATAGCCAAAATTTTCATAAGAACTGGGAAATATAATTTAGAATGTATGAGAAAAACGGATTTTATCACTAATGAAGCTTGGATGAAATTTATCAAATATATTAAGTATAATCGATACGTGCAGAAATGTGGTGTGGCACAAAAGTCACGTACGCAAAAGAAACTCGTAACAATGAAATCCATAATTCAAGCATTACAAAGTAAAAATTTGGAAATACATGATATTATAAATACTTTAAAAGTGAGTAGTTAAGTGTCGTGAAACGTTTTATATGTAATTGTTAATTTGTACATAATTATCATATGTGTAAAATATCTGGAAATTACATTTAACTTACAAACACATTATATAAAAATCTGCAGTCTGTGATTATATTGTGGAAAACAAAATTGAGATTTCATTTAGTAGATTGCAAAGTAACGCGTGTAAATGTTTTTATAGAAGTGCTATGACAATATTGTAAGAGTTGACCATCAGCAGGCAGCAGACAACAAGCCAAATTCACCTAGAGAGCAAGCAAATTGCTAATAGAAAGGGAATAATTGCTAGTGGAAAGTGCGAATAAAGAGAGGTTGTCGTTAAGCCATTGAAGGTATAAATTGAAGTATATATTATTGTATCTATTCGTGTGATAGAACACAGTCAATAAGATGAAGTCATTCAGTTATTCATAAAATGAATAACTATTCGTGTACATTATTTGTCAAAAAAGAATATATATATATATATATTCCTATATTTACATCGAGTTGAGTTATTAAGATTGTATTGGTTATACATTCTCGCAAAACAGTTAATATTTTACAGTATTGAAAAGATTTCAGGCTTGAATAATATACAAAATGTCCCATAACTCAGTACGAGGAAAACAAAGTGAATTAAAACAAACATAAAAGTCCCGTATCGTTTTGTTATATTTGTAATAATTATCCAGTTATTAATAACAGAAATTTGATGAACGCGCACCGAGATGGATAATTGGAAAAGTATTGCAGCCACTTGAACAAGAACGCGGCTTAGTCGGTCAAGCAATTGTTGCCAGTGCGCGGCGAGAGAAAGAACAACGTGCTACTATTCATGTCTTAAGGCTCTTCTACAATGGCTGCAAGAATAAAGCTGTAAGCGTAAGCAGTAAAAAATAAACCAACTATAGTCGATTATTCTTATAGCAATCGACTATGATTGGTTTATTTATTATTTACACTTCAACCTTATTCTTGCAGCCATTGTAAGACTGACATTATCTCGCCATCTCTACATCTCGCCGCATACCGCCAATAGTTGTTAGATCGACAGGACCATGCTGTGACTCGAGTGGCTGCAACACTTTTCCAATCATCCATCTTGGCGCGTTCACTCGTCAGATTTCTGTCATTGATAACTTAATAATTATTGCGAATATTGCAAAACGGTATGGGACTTTTATTTTGTCTTCATTCGTTCTATGAATTCATTCTCCATGAATTCCTCGTACTGAGTTATGGGGCATTCTATACATATATTGGGTTGAATAAAATTAATTTTGTATTTTTAGGTGAAATTTAAAGACAATATTTTCATATTAAAAAAATAATGAACGATATATGCACCGTTTTTCAATAATCTTTCGTCATTTTTCGGGCAAATTAAAGATTCTATCTTCTCAGAACTTCCTAATTTTCTGGGCGAAATCTGCTAAAAATGCTTTCTGCAGACCTCTGAAAGAAATGAAATTTTTTTGATTGAGGGAATTCTGTAGAGACCTGAATAAGTGGAAGTCTGATGTCAAGTCAGGTGAATACGAAGGATGAAGTAAAATATCCCAGTCAAACTAATAATTTTTGGAGATTGTGAAAAATATGTGAGGTCTAGCGTTACTTGGCGGAATATGGCATCATAACGATTGTTCAATTTTGGACATTTCTCATCGATTGCTGCCTTCAAACAGTCCAATTGGCGACAATACTTATTGGAAACAATTGCTTGCGGAATTAGCTCGCAGTACACGATTCCTTTCTAATCCCATCAGCATGACTTTTTTCGTATGGATGTTTTGCTTCGGTGTTTGCAGTGGTTCATTTCATTTTCCCTACGATCTTTTACGCTGTATATTGTTATGTATAATCCACTTTTCGTCGCTCGTTATCATTCGTTTTAAAAATGGAACGTTTTCATTGCGAGCAATAAATCACAGGTGGAAATGTGGTCCATTAAAATCTTCGTTCAAATTATGAGATACCCAAATATCGTACGTAGCCAAGCGTAAGTAAGTGATTCTCAACGGTCTCTTGAGATACATTGATTACTTCTGCGATCTCTCGTGTCGTATGTGGATTATTTTCAATCAATGTCTTGATTTGGTCGTCAACCACCAAATAACCTGAGCGCTCACCATCTTGACATGTATCACCAGCACGAAATTTCGCAAACCAGTTTTGGCACGTTCGTTTACGGCAGAGCTGGACACGATCTGCACATTTTGAGCGAAATTTAATAGGTGACGCCTATCGTCCCCCTCGCACCGCTCCGCGCTCGCGGCCGGGGCGATGATCGTGGTGAACTCAGGAGCTGTGTGAAGTTGACCCCTCGACCACGAAAAATTTTATTTTGACCATTGCCATTCGTTTGGTGGTCGTTTGGTAGCGTTTGATAGTCTATTCCTAACGTTTGGTAGTCAAAAGTGTAATAGTTATTGCAAAAAATAAAAATTGTATGTGAAGATGACCCCTCCCCGTCTCGAAAATCGGTTTCCACGGTGTCCTGGATAATTTTGACTATTACCAATCGTTTGGTGGTCGTTTGATAGCATTTGGTAGTTCATTCCTAACGTTTGGTAATCAAAAGTGCAGTAGTTCTCGCAAAAAATAAAAATTGTATGTGAAGTTGGCTCCTCCCCGTCTCGAAAATCGGTTTCCACGGTGTCCTGGATAATTTTGACCATTACCAATCGTTTGGTGGTCGTTTGGTAGCGTTTGATAGTGCATTCCCAACGTTTGGTAGTCAAAACTGCAATAGTTCTCGCACAAAATTATAATGTGAAGTTGTCCCCCCAGGCTCGAAAATCGGTTTCCACAGTATCTTGGATAATTTTGACCATTACTAATTGTTTAGTAATCGTTTAACTGTTTAATAAGTAGAAATAATTTTTTTGTCGTCAACTTTTGTAATTCTCATTAAAACCTCACATTGATTATTAAAATTTTAAAAATTTAATTTTAAACAGGGCCAAATAAAATGTAATTAGTAATTTTTTATGATTTGAATTGTGTTGTCTCATTAATTTTTTTTTAATTATTAAAGATTCAAAATATATTATACTATTAACAAATTTTGAAAATTTCATAAAATAGTACCGTGATAATTTCCCAAAGTTTAGCATTTCCATATTATCCTGAGAGACTTTACATTCAAAAATTTTAAGTCACGCTGGTAATCTCTAATTTAGCTACACTGTTCTGCACTCGTATATATCCGTATAAAAAGAAACCGTTTAGTGCAGCCGACTATGTATAGTATCTATATTGTATTGTTATTGCTCTTGAATTATTTTCTGATAACCGATTATATTTCCTAAGTTGAAAACCGTTTTCTTTTTTTGGCATTTTTTTGGCACGTGGTTTTCCCGTTTTTAGCATCACTAGTGCAAAGTATGATAAGAGTCGTTTGTCGTTAGTATTATCCAGCACATCATTAATTAACTTGTACTTTAAGTAACAAAATAAGGTTATATTAATGAGATTTTATGTGGAGCAATTTAACTTATGTGTCGTATATATGATTTTGTTGATTGTGTGCAATTATATGAATAATATATATCTATATATATTATGCCAAGCTTTAATACATATATACATATGTGGGATTAAGTTAGGTTCGGAGATTTGATGATGTAAAACTGCGTTCAAGTCGGAGATCAGATAATGATTGAACTCTTTCGACAATAGGCGCCGCGAGCGTATGATCTTTCCGCCAGTCGAGTTGCCGCCGCGCATACGCGTTACCGCGGATTTGAGGAGTTCAGCGGCTCCCCTTGTTTACGACATCAAAAAGCTAACCGCTCGAATCTAAAACTGTGGGTGGCGACCAGACTTATTCTCGATTCGGTAGTCCTGCGAGTCACATACGAATAAAAATCTGTGAGCTAGCCAAAATAAAAGATATATTGAAAGTAGACGTGAGTTTTTTATTCTCCACGGAATAATTATCGAGTACAGGACTGCGTATCCTACACATACATGCTAACTAAATATTTATTAGAAACTATTTGTTGATAATCTCTGAGAAAAAAAGGTAAGTAGTTTCAGGAATAAAAGTTTCTAAAAGTCGTCTTACGATATGATATTTTATAAGAGATATCTTACTTTCTTAATCTTCCTATAAGATATGTATAGATTGTATCCGACTATTCTGATATTGGTGCATATTCGCTTTTTTTAATGCGGTGTAATTTCATGAAATATTTAGGCAAATATACTGGTATGTGAATCATAAAAAGTTTCTCAAAATTATACATTATTATACTTTCCTAACATGTGCACACAAGCATAAAAATATAGTTAAAGTCGGATCCAATTTATATCTCATTATGGGATGGTTATGCATATTTTGAAAGTAGTTAGGCTAATTTTTAGTCACTTTTGTTGCAAAGAAATGTCTTAATCATATTTTAAACTGCGAGAGTGACTAAATGATATCTTAAAAATATATAAAGTCTGTTTGTCTCTTTAATATGTCTTTTATGTTATATTATTATCTAGAGTAATATGGTTTTTTAATATTAGGATTAGATTAATTCGATAAATCATAAGCGATTATCCTCCTTACTGTCAAGAAATTATTAACTGTGTCAATTTTCTCGCTGTTTTTGTCTTACCGTTTACGTTCGTTTATGTACGCACTTCCCTGCTTAAAAGATCCGATAGGAAATGATAGAAAACGAGTCAAAAACATGATAGGATATGATAGGATGATTTATTTTATCATATCCTATTGTGTTTTTATATAGTTCATTTTTTATCATTTCTTATCAAACTTTATAAGCAGGGTTAAAACAGATAAAAAACATATTTTATAAAAAACATATTTGCATACAGTATAGAGTCGTGAAAGACTATAGATTCTATACCCATAGCCTTTTACGACTTACGTTTTTCTTAGCCTTACTTTACGTTCACGCTACTACATACGTCACATTCTAATTAGCCTAAATATCAACTGTTTTTAAATAAATAGTAACGTTCTAAAAATGTCCTGAGGATGTCCAACTACCTAAGAATATTTCCAAAACATTCCTTGGAGATTATGTGCTGTCTGAGATAACTCCTAAATATTACATCCTTTAATGACTACTTACACTATCATGCACTGTCAATTTTTCTGTTAAAGCAATACTCTCCGATAATTATTTGCAACCTGAATTATTTGCGATCTGAAATGATTTTCTAAAGCTGTGCCTTCTTTTGTCATTTTTGCTGACCTGTTTATCTCCGCGAAAACAGTCCGCATGTTGGATCCCAAAACAGTTAAAATTCTTCTTATTAAAATCTGTGAGATAGACTGTAAAAATCCCTAATATCTCTAAAGTTTTTATTAAAACTAGTTGTCTATATATGTTATTTCTTTGTACTATCAAAACATTTATATTATTATACTATAACGATAGAACAATTACAAGTAATTCCAAACACTATAATCGAAAAATCAATCAATTTCTGTAGGAAATTAAACATTTTTTTGCAGATGTCACGTATATCAATTGTATCAATAGAAGAAGCAGTAGCAGCTCTTACAATGTATAAGGATATTCTTTTAAAAAATAAGATATTACCACCATATACTGCACAAGTTTGGCAAAATATTAGTAACGCTTTAAGCAATAAGTGGAATGTACATAGTGTATATATAAATGTGCGTGAAAACAGGCGCAATATATTTACCAAAATGAAAACTAATTTAAATATTGAAATTAATAATGATACATTATTTTTAAATAGTAGCAACGAACAAAGTATTGTTAGTCAGGAACAAAGTAACACTACGGTTAATACATCTCTTACAAATGATAATGAAAATAATAGCACTTTTATTCTTTACATTTCGCATGATATTTGGACGGAAATTAAACCCGAATTTATCGAATATAAAGATAAAGTTTATGGTTGTCTTAAGTCTGGTGCTTGGAGTGATGTTATAAACGATGAATTTTGGCGTCAATTTAGATTACCGTGTGCATATATTTTTAAAAGAGCAAAAGTTTATTTTTCTGATAATCGTTCGCATTTTATTGTTATAAAAGGAAAATGTAAAAGTAAAGCATGTGCATCTTCATTTACTGCTTACGCCGACACAGAACCAAAAATGGGAGAAAATTTAACTTTGCATTGTATTACAAAAGATACTTCAACAATTCCGCATGAGAACATAAAACGACAGCTTCGATTTAGGAAAAGGCAAGTTGTTGGTAAAGCCTTGACAGATAATGGAATATCAAATTGGCAAAGAAAAATAGCTACAGAGAAAATGAAGCATGGTGATGTCGAGCCTCCTAATTTGTATAAATCGACTGTATTACGTAAATTAAAACAGGAATATAATGACAAAACTTTAGGTGTTAACACAAAAGATGGAAATGATCCTATTTATACTATAAGAAAAATGAAACATTCTTCTGAATATTGTGGTAGCATACACGAAATTTCTTTGAATAAAGTTAGTGTGCATTATAGAACTCCTCTGTATATATGCAAATGCATATATACAGAGAATATTGCCGAAGAAAAAAAACATGTCGAAAAATATCTATGGATGCAACAGGAAGTATAGTCTCAAAAATATGTATAGATGATGGATTAAAAAGTGGACATATTTTCTTATATGTTATTGTAATAAATATTGATGGAAAGATTGTACCAGTCCATCAAATGATATCGGAAAAGCACGATACCAATACGATTGAATATTGGATTAAGGAATGGTTACGTATGGGTGCAATTAAACCAGAAGAAGCAGTTTCGGATTATTCAAGAGCTCTTTTAGGTGCAATGACATCATCTTTTAATAAAATGACTATTAAAGAATATATTTTGTCTTGTTTTTCCGCAATTAAATGTAGCAATTTCATGAAAGATTGTAAACCAGCAGATACATATGTTAGGGTTGACGTGGCACATTTGATAAAATTTATTTGCCGATGGAAATGTTTTGATAAAAAACATCCTGATATAAAATCATTTTTTGTGCGGTATATTGCACTTATGATAAACTGCCAGTCGTTCAAAAATTTTGAATCAATTTTGTTATTTACATTAACTGTCAATATTCAACAATATGAAGAGTATTATGATACAGGACTACCATCATCTGCGGAAAAGGCTAGAAATGAATTAGAAAATCATATTGCGTCCGAAATTTATCATACAGATTTAATGCCTATTTGATAGATAATAATGAAGAATATAATAAAGAAAATAATGAAGAATATAATTAAAATAATGAATATAACAATGTTATTATGGACATAAATAAAGATAAAGTTTATAATGACGAAATTTTTCAATGGATTGAAAATTTAAAAATACAAGCAGAAATAGATAGTGACCAAAAGGCTTCTCGTTTAAATGCATTCTATTTGCCAGAATTTTATAAACTATTAACTAAATTATGTTTAGAATTTCCCTTATGGACTGCAGTTTTAGCTTCTATATTTAAATCGGAATTTGTCCGTGCAACATCTGCACATTGTGAAACTTATTTCAAAGATTTACGCGAATATATTTTTAAAAACGTACAAACTCCCATGCGTGCAGATAAATTTCTGAAAATGCATATACAATCTATCGATGCTACTGTCAAATTAGCATCTGCAGCTATTATAACCTCAAATATGAACAATACCGAATACATAAATACTAACTATATAGTAACAATAATAAAAACATTCAAGATAACAAAGATATACATGAATTTGAAAACTGGATGAACCGAGGTAAGACGCAAAATTCATTGCAGCAAGATGAAAACGATGAAAATTGCACATCACTGACTAAGCGAAATGTGAAAACGATCGACAATCGTACAAATATTAAAACAAAATATTTTAAACCATATCCAGAAATAAGACAAATTAAAAATAGTAAACCTAAAATGGCAACAAAGAAATTTCTTCTTCGAAATGGTAACTTATTACAACCATTAACTGTAAACGGAATAACGTATCAAATTCAGAATACTTGTCCTTTCGATTCCATCACACAAATTATTTTACTTATTGCCTTAGAAGATACAAGTTATTTAAATTACATAAGTAATTCAAATAGATTTTTTAAATTCTGTCATTTAATTTTAAAAACTGGTGTAAATAACTCTATATATAAAGAGCGAATCACCTTGACAAATGATATTTTTAATTCTGATATACACGAAGCAAAACATGTTGGTATACGCACAATAAATACATATGGTAATATAAGTACAATGTGGGCATCTCTCACAAAAGACGAGCCATGTGCTAACATAATATCGGAATGTTCTTCACTTGAGTGTCAAAAGGAGATTCGTCCTGTCTATGTTCTCGGTGTAAATCATCATACAATACAACAAAAAGGATTTGGATGCATAGAAGAAACGGTTCAATATAATTTTTTTATAAAGAACATTAAATGTCAACATTCTGAATGTACTGGACGTCGTACAAATTATACTGAAGTTAAATCGCATGTATATATTGAACTTGACATTAAAGGATCTTTGACTGAAAAAAGAAGAATGAGATGCAAATTAAATGATATTTCACCAACAATAAATATTTTAAAACAAGAATACAGGTAATATATGATAATTATTAAAACTTTTAAATCAAAATTACACTAGTTTACAGTTAATTTGTCACGTAGTTATGACGTGTTTCTTATTATAGTTTTAGTATTATAGTTATAGTATTATAGTTATAGTATTTTCATACGTAGAGCCAGAAACCCGAACTCCGAAATTACACATCAACCAGTTTTTTTGACTATTGAAAAATAATATAATAAATAAAGATAAATTCTGTTGAATTATTTACACCACATCATTTGATTTTGTTTAAAAATGTATTAAACTTTCAGATTAGCCGGAATAATCGAATATATAAGGAATCATTATATAGCATACGGCAAAAAAGTTAATGGGTCCTGGGAGAAATATAATGATATATCACCATCAATATTAAAATGTAACAAAAATAATGAGATAGAACCACATGCGGCCATATATGTATGTACTAAAAATAAAGATATATAAAAAATATACACAATTTCCACCGTTATTCTATGTTACAATTAGGTATAATTATATACAGTAGAAAACTTTTTTCACACACAGGGCAGCAAATTTATCATCATATCATTCTATATCCTATTTTCTTTACAACTACAATTTCGATTATCGTTCGTGATGAAATAAACATAAAATAGCTTCCATTAAACCAAAATTACTAAACTATAAAGATTTACTTATTCCCACTCTTTTGTCACGTCACAGAGAATTCTAACGCACTTAACGTGTGGTTATTATATTATATAATCGTGGTAGCGGCATTTTAGTTTGTTAGTTCCAAAGAAAATATTTTTTATATAAGTTATGTTTATTACGTACCTCGATAATTGATGTTTATAATCAAACTGACGCTTAAATTCGATTTTACATATCACATATTGTCAATGAAAACCACCTAAAACGCTAAATAGACGCCACTGGGATTCATGATGATGTCAATACCTTTTGTTGTCGATGCGTCTTCCGCCCAGAAATTCGCCAATAAGCAAATCTTTATAGTTTAGTAACTTTGCATTAAACAAATGATTATAATGAAAATTATATAAATTATGAAAGGATGCCGCGGAAAGTGCTTCTTTAAAATTGGCAGGCCATCTAACACTCGCAAATTCGATTTTCATTAATAATTATTATTTTCTATGAAACGTCAGGAATTGACTACCAACCATAAAAATACGACCACCAAAAAATTTGTCACAATGAACATTACATAGAATATCGCGACTAGGGAATGTTGCGTAACATTTTTTAAATTTAGAAAGCCAGCTTCATAAATGCAAACTCGACTTTTACTAATAACGAAAACAATTTTGACTAACAAACATTGGGAATGGACTACCAACCGCTACCAAACAATCACCAAACGATTGGTAATGGTCAAAATTATCCAGGACACCGTGGAAACCGATTTCTGAGCCTGGGGGCCAACTTCACATTATAATTTTGAGCGAGAACTATCGCACTTTTGACTACCAAACGTTGGGAATGGACTACCAAACGCTACCAAACGACCACCAAACGATTGGTAATGGTCAAAATTATCCAGGACACCATGGAAACCGATTTTCGAGACGGGGAGGGGTCATCTTCACATACAATTTTTATTTTTTGCGAGAACTATTGCATTTTTGACTACCAAACGTTACCAAACGACCACCAAACGATTGGTAATGGTCAAAATTATCCAGGATACCGTGGAAACCGATTTTCGAGACGGGGGGCCAACTTCACATACAATTTTTATTTTTTGCGATAACTATTACACTTTTGACTACCAAACGTTAGGAATAGACTATCAAACGCTACCAAACGACCACCAAACGAATGGCAATGGTCAAAATAAAATTTTTCGTAGTCGGGGGGTCAACTTCACACAGCTGAACTCAGGCCCGTCGCTGTATAAGAAATCAGCTGCGGCGTCACATTCTCATTAAAATTGTTTCCTAGTTTAATAATCACTTTAAAATATATATGTTTACATGTTTAATACATGCATATATTTATATATATATATATATATATATATATATATATACGCATACACACATACATATATAACACATAAATCCGAAATGTGCAGATCGTGTCCAGCTCTAGCTTATGGAATCTTTTCCATACACAGTACATCTTTTTTTCTTAGTTTACATCGCACTTTTCCCTTTGCGAAAATAGAAAACCATCAAATACCGAAAATACTGCTTGTTTTGCTCCATGTTTATAATGTCGTCAAATAAAAATTATTGAATAGATTTTGATAAATAACAGTTTAAAATATGCAGGAAAATCTAATCTTTCATAAAAATATATATCAGATATTGAGTGAAGATTGCGCTAAACACTTCGTCTTAACGCCATTTGCATGTAAAATACGAAATTGGTTTTTATTCAACCCAATATATTAATATACAGGGGGTCCCATAATTTAGTATGAATAATTCGTGGAGATATAGAACGGATTAAAACAAACATAAAAGTCCCATACCATTTTGCGATATTCGCAATAATTATCGAGTTATTAATGATAGAAATCTGATGAGTGAGTGCGCGCCAAGATGAATAATTGGAGAAGCATCGCAGTTCGAGTCATTTATACGGATTGTCAACAATACTTTCGCAGTGTACTTGGTGCACTTAAAAAAATTTGATGCACAAAACTACCATACATCATGCACACCTATTCACACTACAAAAATTTATAAAAAAAATATATTCGCGCATAATGTAATATTTAGCAAGCAATAACAGCATAATAACAAAGTTTATAATAATATCGCCGAAAATTAATATTTGTATTAAACTTATTAATAACTTATAAATAACTTATTAAATATTCCCTTCAGATGCTACCTATCCCGCGTTTTGCTAAGGACGTCACATCTTTCCTCCGGTTTCATTTTCTTCTTCACCTGAAAGCATGCCTTCCTGATCTTTTAGAGCAGTGCCCGGAATTACTTGCACGATCGGGCCGATTTCTGAGAGCTACGCCTCCTTACTTCCCCTTACCGCTCCAGCCCGCACGGCGGATCTAGAAACTGACAGTCGCGAGGCGCTGTCTCAGGCACGTCACATGAGACAGTCACATGAGACGCTTCACAGTTTAACATAGCTGAAACAAATTTATTTATTAAAACAACTCCATAGGCATTTTTTATAGTTTACTAATATAATATAGTCTTAATATTAATATAAATATATATTAATAGAAATATTAATATAAGTAATATTCTTAATATAACTATAATATACAGTATTAATGTATTAATATTATTATAAGTACAAAGTATAGGTTTTCTATATTATAAAAAAACAATAGGTTTCCACGTCACCCATGAGGTACTATTGCCAACGCGTTTTTTTTTAAGTGGTATCCCCTGTAGGCCTATTCCACTGAAGAAGAAAAATAATTTTGATCGAGAAAGAGAAATTGAAAAGAAGACGAATGTATCAAACCGATTTCCTAATCCTTTTGTGCGACTGAATAAGCGACGAGATATCTACATTAATATTAGAGGTGCTTGTTTGCATCAATGAGGATAAGGATGCATCATTTAAAGAAGAACGTTTATCTGTTTTTATATATTTCATCTTAGAAAAGGAGCACTCACATAAATATGTAGAACCAAACATAGAAGAAATATGAAGTGCAAAATTTATGAGATTGGGATAAGAACATGGCTTTAAAATTTTAAAAAATTCTATTCCACTTTCCGGTCGCGCTTTCAGAGAAATATCTGTTTGTAAACGGCACAGTTCTTCCTGAAATTCTAACTTCTGATCTTCAATATGAACAGTGCGAGGATTTTCAAAAAGAATTAAATCATCCCGAAGTATTGTAATATCCGCAAAACGCGTTTCAAATTCATTTATTAAGGAGTTAAGAAAATCAGAGTATGTTGTTTGAAGTTAATTGAAATGTCATATTCCTTTGCAAGAATTTGACAACTAGGAAGAAAGTGGAAAACTTCTTGTACTAAATGATTTTTTAATATTATTAATTTTCTCTGAAAGGAGTCTATAGTACTAACTAATTGAGAAATATTTTGATTAGCCTCTTGCAGCTTCAAATTTAACGAATTTAGATGATTTGTTAAATCTGTTATGATTGCGAGTTCGGAAAGTGACTCTACGTCGGAGAGAAAAGCTTTGAATTCTTCGCATTTCGAAGTAGATTGTTCTTGCAAGAAAAGAAAGATTTCTTTTCTTATCGCAAAGAACTTCTCTAAACATTTACCAGCACTAAGCCAACGGACTTCACAATATAGTGGCACGTCCGTATAGGCAGCGTTATGATCTGCGAGAAATTGCTGAAATTTTCGGTGACACAGGAATTTGTGACCACCTTTAATGAAATTAATGATTTTTGTTCATAAACTAATTTCAAATCTTCGATTAAATTATATTTTTCAATACCAACATATTGCGCGTATTCATTAAAATGTTTAGTTTTATAATGCCTTTGTATTACATAATGTTTGATAAATGAAGGTTTAAAGCCACATAAAAGACACTGTTTCTCCGGATATTAAGGCGAAGCAATCCTGCTCCCATACCTTACAAAAGTGTTGCCCATATTTTTTATTATTGCTCATCCTTCTAAAGAATTACTAGATGATGAAAAACACGAAGAAGTCCTGATATATCACAGAGCGTTAGAGCGATCACTATGCAAGCTTCGCATGCGAACGTTTAACAAACGAATGACTCGTGCATTTATCCGAACTCACGCTTGTCCGGTCTAGACACTTCAGGTGTAAGGTATGGGAGCAGGATTGCTTCGCCTTAATATCCGGAGAAACAGTGTCTTTTATGTGGCTTTAAACCTTCATTTATCAAACATTATGTAATACAAAGGCATTATAAAACTAAACATTTTAATGAATACGCGCAATATGTTGGTATTGAAAAATATAATTTAATCGAAGATTTGAAATTAGTTTATGAACAAAAATCATTAATTTCATTAAAGGTGGTCACAAATTCCTGTGTCACCGAAAATTTCAGCAATTTCTCGCAGATCATAACGCTGCCTATACGAACGTGCCACTATATTGTGAAGTCCGTTGGCTTAGTGCTGGTAAATGTTTAGAGAAGTTCTTTGCGATAAGAAAAGAAATCTTTCTTTTCTTGCAAGAACAATCTACTTCGAAATGCGAAGAATTCAAAGCTTTTCTCTCCGACGTAGAGTCACTTTCCGAACTCGCAATCATAACAGATTTAACAAATCATCTAAATTCGTTAAATTTGAAGCTGCAAGAGGCTAATCAAAATATTTCTCAATTAGTTAGTACTATAGACTCCTTTCAGAGAAAATTAATAATATTAAAAAATCATTTAGTACAAGAAGTTTTCCACTTTCTTCCTAGTTGTCAAATTCTTGCAAAGGAATATGACATTTCAATTAACTTCAAACAACATACTCTGATTTTCTTAACTCCTTAATAAATGAATTTGAAACGCGTTTTGCGGATATTACAATATTTCGGGATGATTTAATTCTTTTTGAAAATCCTCGCACTGTTCATATTGAAGATCAGAAGTTAGAATTTCAGGAAGAACTGTGCCGTTTACAAACAGATATTTCTCTGAAAGCGCGACCGGAAAGTGGAATAGAATTTTTTAAAATTTTAAAGCCATGTTCTTATCCCAATCTCATAAATTTTGCACTTCATATTTCTTCTATGTTTGGTTCTACATATTTATGTGAGTGCTCCTTTTCTAAGATGAAATATATAAAAACAGATAAACGTTCTTCTTTAAATGATGCATCCTTATCCTCATTGATGCAAACAAGCACCTCTAATATTAATGTAGATATCTCGTCGCTTATTCAGTCGCACAAAAGGATTAGGAAATCGGTTTGATACATTCGTCTTCTTTTCAATTTCTCTTTCTCGATCAAAATTATTTTTCTTCTTCAGTGGAATAGGCCTACAGGGGATACCACTTAAAAAAAAACGCGTTGGCAATAGTACCTCATGGGTGACGTGGAAACCTATTGTTTTTTTATAATATAGAAAACCTATACTTTGTACTTATAATAATATTAATACATTAATACTGTATATTATAGTTATATTAAGAATATTACTTATATTAATATTTCTATTAATATATATTTATATTAATATTAAGACTATATTATATTAGTAAACTATAAAAAATGCCTATGGAGTTGTTTTAATAAATAAATTTGTTTCAGCTATGTTAAACTGTGAAGCGTCTCATGTGACTGTCTCATGTGACGTGCCTGAGACAGCGCCTCGCGACTGTCAGTTTCTAGATCCGCCGTGCGGGCTGGAGCGGTAAGGGGAAGTAAGGAGGCGTAGCTCTCAGAAATCGGCCCGATCGTGCAAGTAATTCCGGGCACTGTACTACACGTAGTGTAGTAAATTTCTCTTGCGATAGTGGCGCCATCGGGCGGTGAGGCTAAGTACTTATCGGACCGCCCTCGTCTAGAGCTTGAACGGCTTACACCGTAATACACACACTTGTCAGTCTTTCATCAATTCAAATTTAATATAACGAATATATAAAACGTGAGTGGTGATACTTGTAACATATACGCGAAGTTAAACACGAGTGGTAACATTTATAGTACATTATGAAGCGTGGTTTTGAATGCAAAGATCAATGTAATTTTGCATCACTGAGAAATATTGTTTTCGGGACTCGTACAGTTGTACTGAGAAATCGCACATAGTATTAGGGAGATACTTCCGGGTATAGGATGCATTCTGTTAAAACGTGAGCGCTGCTTCGCGTGAAGTTGCACTAGAAGACTGAACTGGGAATAAATGACGCAGAACAACGTCGCCTGGACAAATCCTTTAAAATATCCTGATACGTATTCACCAAAGTTTGTCTGTGAAGATTTCGTTCTCCCATTCTATGTCTAGTTTTGGGTGTTATTATTTACACATCCCATTTGTGCGAGTTAACACAATAAACCACAAGTATCATTTACATACCATCTATGTTAGAATGTCACTCTGATTTATGTAAATGCTACATAACACCATGTGTTATATAGTATTTACACGATTGAATGTAAAATTCTAAAATAGATGATATGTCACAGATACTTGGTATTGGCAGAGAAAGGCAGATTTACGCGTTAAATCTCGCTTTCCACTGTGTGAAAGACTTTTCATAAAAACATTGTGCAAATGCATGCATTATTGCAACTGTAAATACAGTAGCTGTAATATCTTTTGTGTATTTTAATATCGCATTTTCTTTGTTTGTATGTTTTGTCTGCATGACGCTTGCATGACATTACTATTCCCTTTATGTTTGCTTCTTCCTTTCCTTACATCCTACCATTCCTTAGGAAATATAAACCAATGTCAAATAATTCCATTTCATAAGTGACTTATTCGACTTATTTGTTTATCATTTCCTCCTGATGGAAGAAACCACCACCTTCTCGCGGTTTCCATCGAGCAGTAATGTGGATTTACATATTCTTTTTTATTAAAACCATTAATATACACGACACAGTACATGTTTTTAAACACTGATTACTTACTTAATTACTAATAATTACTAATAATTAATAGTTTTTCATTCTTCATGCATTCATGCACAATACCACTGCAGTACTACATGCATAATACATTTGCTTCATACTTTGGTATTATCGCAAGAAGAATGTTTATTCTTTTTCTAACTTGATTCTATCCACGTTGCTGGCAAAGAGTGGGTTTCCTAAACTGTATGCTATAACTGTACACTTTAGTTTTTCATCTATTTACGGTGATTTTTCACAAACAATTCGTTAAACTTTGTGTCATTTAAATACAAACATAGTATTATTACATTTTTATTGACTGGTGCACTGAACACTGAACTCAGAGCGCTGCCACTTATTTGGAATGGTCCACTTATTTCTTTTAAACAGATTCATTGGATTAACAGTTGTGCTGTTCGACACTGCATCGAAAATACATGGGAAAACCGTTTCGCAAACAAGTGAATACATTCGAAGATATTATAATAGGCAAATAAATTACCATTTTACTAGACTGCATATTTATTAATGCACTGTACATCATTTTAAATATAACATTGTTCTGAGGATTTTCTTATTCAGCGCGGCGAAACAGACGTATTTTATGAATTTTTTTCGCACAAAGAGAAGATTTCACGAATGTAATTGTTTTTGAGGATTGTTTAATACTGTTTGAAGAGTATTTGTTAATTCAGAGGATATTGTAATGAAAGCAAGAAGGTTTCATTTCGTACCTTCTTGACTTTGTTATAATACTTTTATAATATTTTATTCTACATCTTTGTACAATTTAAAATTATTCTTCAAATATTATTAAACAATTCCCAACAATAATCAAATCTATGAACCTGTCCGTCTCAGCAAAACAATTAATGAAATATATTTCATTTTCTCGGCGCGGAATATTATTATTATTATTATAAACAATAATATTATTAATAATAAAATAATATTCATAATAATTTCGGCGCGCCGAATAGGAAAAACTTCTCAGTATCGTCATAGTCGCGCCCGCGACTCAGATTATAGCCGAAAAAGAATCAGCCTAATTCGCGTCGCTGAGCGAGAACGAGAGCGAGAAAGAGGGAAAGATATTCTCGCTCGTGTCGCCGAGCGAACATGAGAGCGAGAAAGAGGGAATGATATTCTCTCTCTCGCTCGGCGCGCCGACGATTGCCGAGCGCGTGGCCGACACAGATAGATCGAGTCGGCTGTGAGTGCGTGCGTGGTGGGGGAATTCGCTGGCAAGTCCGTCACCGATTTTCCATCGCTGCCGTGCGACTGAAAGTGGACGTAGCACGGACTCGCACCAAGTGAAGACTTCACCGGCGCGCCAGAAAATGGATGCAGCAAATAGTTCCCGGCTAAAAATGGATGCAGAGGGCGGTATCAAACAGTCGCGAAAAAGCGCCTCAAGCAAAACGCGGCCGTAGCCGCTCTCAGGTTTCTCTCTGTGGATAGACTGAACCGGCTGAACTATGGCGTAGTGGGAGAAATCTGAAAAGAGTCGTGGACATTCGCATCGTAGTTCATGTGCACAGTTGTGCAGAGGGCGCCTCACATTGGGCACAGCTAAAAGCGGCCCGTGACACCTCTCCTTCTTCTCTCTGATACCTTTATCGTGGGACTTTTAAATGACAAATTCTGGGTATTTTTTTAGAATGTACGTATATGAATACATATATATTTTATACATATAATTTCTCTCACGTGCATGCACTCGCACACAATTTTAAATTGTAACATTCTTTAAATATCTAGTAATATGAATATTTGTACTTATATTCTATACTGACTTGTTTATTATCGAGGTATTAAATTACGCAGGTACCTCAGTATTTCTTCCGTATCTTTCATTAAAATTGCTTGTCTAGGATATTTGAAACAATTTCCTGATAATGATAAATTTCTATAAAAATATTTCAATGTAATATTTAAGCATTAAAGTTAACGAACATAAAAATGATATAAAATATACCTGTGAGAATTATTTACCTCAAATTTTTCAAGTTACCAAGTTCAGGTGGCACATGAGCAATATTATTATTCGCCAGATTTAAAATTGCTAACTTTTTAAGCTTTCCTAAAGACGATACGTTAATTTCACCAATTAGATTATCATTAGCAATTAAACTTTCCAAAGACATAACATTATAAATTGCTTCTGGCAATTCTATAAATCTGTGAAAAATATCATACAGAGGCAGGTATAATGAAGAAAAAAATATCATAAATAATCAGGAATTACACAAATGAAATATACTCATATACCTGTTAAACGAAAGATCGATATCTCGCAAGTATTTCAGGCAACCAATACTTAAAGGTAAAGATTCCAAGTAGTTTTTACTTATGTCTAAGGCCTGCAGGTATTTGTACTTTTCACCTATCCACTCTGGCAGATGTGTCAAGAGATTTGAAGTTAACTTTAAATCTGTCACTGTAACAAGCTGAGCCATTTCAACAAGTAGCTCTGACAGTTTGTTCCTACTCAAATCAACAACCGTAACTGCGGCTTCCACTGCGTCTATCAAAACCTCTTCCGGGAATTCCAGAAGATTCTGCCCAGATAAACTGAGCAGTTTTGTATTCTTCATCATATATCTGAATTATTAAAAATAATAAATATTAGTATCAGATTTTATCGGTAATCGAAAATAGGATAATTTGTTGTCAATATTTACATACTTGTCTGGAAATTTGCTAACACTGGCACATGGTAATAATACTTTAGTATTTACATTTGTACTGTCCGTGGTTTGGCGTATGTGAGCCAAAATACGCGGTGTACCACATCTTATGATATCTCCTCTTATATTCTTTATGTTATTTCCCTTAATTATAAACTGCTTCAAGTTTGGTAAGATACCGATGCAAAAGGGTATCCTGCAAGAGGGATCTGGTGCAATGGATGATCAATAAAATAATAACGTAATGTGAGAAAGAGAGAGTGGGGGAGAGTTTACGACGTACAAGGATATATTATTATGCGACAGATCAAAAACTTGCAGGTTGATCAGTTTGATTATTTCCTCGGGTATCATTTCAATTTGATTGTTTTGCAAAGTGAACTTCGTTAGATTACCGACTCCATCCAAGTACTCCGGCACGATCTCCTGCAGGACAAAAAATCACAGAATACTCAATGAAACGAGAACTTTTTCTTAACGATCGGATCATCAGTCGCGATCGTTTTGTGTGTAAATTAACACATTAACACATACAGAAATGTTATTGTTATCCAAATGCAAGACTGTCAAAGCAGAACAACCTGATATGTCCGGGAATTCCTTCAAATTGTTCGAGTGGAGCATCATTCTCTCTACTTTTCGTAATTCACCCAACGACGGTAGTATCTCCAGCTTGTTAAAGCTGGCGTCTAATGTCTTTAGTGCTGTTCGTGTATTGAGAGAGAGAGAGAGAGAGGAGAGAGAGAGAGAGAGGGAGAGAGAGGGGGAGAGAGAGAGAGAGGGAGAGAGGGGGAGAGAGAGAGAGAAACGTAATAATAATACCAAATAATGAGAAAACATTAAAAAGATATAGAAGATTCTTATTAAGTACCAGTCATCAACATGTAGACATACGAAACTTACTTCTCATATTTGTCATATCCGGTGGTAATTCTTTAATCATATTGTGACACAAATTTAACGTGACTAATCGTACCATATATCCCATTCCGATTGGCAAATCGCTCAAATTATTGTATGATAAATCCTATAAAGTAAAAGATATTATAAACTTATCTATTCAAGAGATTGGAGCAATAGACAATTCGTAAAGTATTATAACATATATTATTACCAAATGAGTTAACATAATCAGATTTCCAATCTCCGGTTCCAACATATTGATATAATTATTTTTCAGATACAACTCGCACAGTTCCTCCAATGTGTAAAATTGCGCAGGTAAGCATTCCAGTTTATTGTCCGATAAATTTAACACTTTCAGTTCACGCAAAGATCCAATTGCCACTGGTAGCTCCTCCAAGACATTATTATGCAGCTAAGGGAATGCCATTAACATTGTTAATAAGAGAGAGATGCTATTGATATTATTATACGCACATCCAATGTATTGAGACCCGTCAGAAATCGCATTCTGTTATCAATGGCAGTCAAACTGTTGGAGCTCAGATCTAAGGCTCTTAATGGTTCCTGTTCCCACCATCGTTCCTCTTTGTGCTCATAATCAAGCTCAAAGTGCAAATTGCGTAATTCCTCTTCTGTCAATTCATTTATGCTCCACACTCTATCTGGTACTGCAATATATGCCACTTGTTTGACTTCTTAAGTTTAATATTCACTTCCTCTTTATGCTTCAGTTTGATTTTATTGTTAATTACAATGAGAACATTTAAATCAACTTACCTTGTATTGTAAATACTGGCTTATTTGTAAATTACAGCAAATTTGACCCAATGATGTAATCACTTATTTCTTACACAATTTTTAGCGAAGCGTGCAAAGCAACTTAAGAAAATAGTTTTCATATGTGATACCAAGCTTATATTCCATTTACAATTAAAAACTACTATATTGCACATTATCATGAAGCATCATTATTGCATATTCTGAACTGGATAATGAAGATTAAACTGATACATCTGATGCAACTATATATCTACTTATGGTTGATAATTCTGAATTTTGGCATATGTTACATATAAATCATATACATAATTTATACACATAAAAAAAGAAACACAATTTATATAAATTAAAACTAAATTTATTTCAGACTTTCACATATTGCTGAACTTACAATATTCATATATTGAATTATTCATATATTAGTATATGCACATCTATGTCGAGGAGAGCCAATTCATAATACTAATCAATTATTTAATATATATAACACTAGTAATATTAATTATAAATTCTGATATTTCATATACCTTCATTTTTTATACCTTTTTTGTATATCTTCACTTCAAAAGTAGTCTTATGGTACGATGAGTGAACAGAATAACATTACACATATTTTACATTTCTTTGCAATCATACAATATTCGTACAACATAGGTGTTATATATACAAACATGTATGCTGTGCAACAATTAACATCCATGTAATATTTATAAACAACATTCAAAGAAATAAAAGATCCACATCCAAAGAAACAAAAGATTTGCATACTGTTTTTCCTTGAGATGTTGATGAGATCACCTCTATATCACTCGGCTGAATATGAATATGTAAAATATGTAATATATCAATAAGCATGCACATCCACTCAAGGAATGCAATCTTGTCCGCGACATAAAACGAAACATGCTCGAAATAACGTAGCACATGAATAAGAAATAAATGAAAATTCAAGAACGAATAACAAAATGGTAAAATGCTAATGACTGAATATTATTACTATGCTCGTAATATCCAAGTACGTATATAGATTGTGTTGGTGCAAATACCCGAGGACAATCCTCTCGACGAGAGATTCAATCGTCCAGTCTTTCTTGCCGATATGATCGCGCTTTTCGACAGCTCGGCATCATCGTCGTTTTTTGTACGCTGTTTAAACACTGCTAAGTGGTTGGCCTTCTTTTTGACGCCGCTCATATTTACGACGACAATGACGTCGTTTCAATCTCGATCATTAGGAAGATTTATTGACATATATTTTCACTTTGACTTGACATATAAATGAACACGATGCCGAGTCGCAGTCGCACTGGAACAAATTAGATAAACTGTCTAAAACAAACTGGCTGTTCACGCTCATCAACGTTTCCGAACTTTAAACGCTACGTCAAAATGTCGATACATATTCGAGCGTTTTGTTTAATAACACTTGGACCGTGTTCCAAAATTCACTGCCAGTACTGAAAATATATAGTTTGTGTCACGCAAACTATAACTTTTCACGCTGGCAGTGAATTTTGGAACACGGCCTTGGTACTCAAGATATCTAATGGCTGTTCTACAATGACTGTAAGAATTTCTTCTTCTTCTTCTTCCAACTATGGGCCCGAGATTTCAATCTCTTTGTCCACTTCTAGTTAATATAATAGTTAGATGGCGCAGCCAACCTTACGTACAAAACTCTCCAGAAGGAGGAAAACCTGGGAATTGTTGGAGAAAACTAAATCGGCAATTTTCTCAGCAGGGCCGACACCCGCTTTGTGCAGTCTCTTTAATAAGCCAATAGGATTCCTTCGAATTTCGGCACATTCAAAAAATACATGATCTATAGTTTGAAAACAATTGTCAAACGGGCACAATGGAGAATCCGCTATGCCTTTATCGAATAAATGAGCATTAACAGCCACATGATACGTTCGGAGTCTTCCGATAAGAGTCAATACACTTCTTGATAAGTAATTATAGTCTCTAAACCATGGCTTTTCGAGTTTAATTCTGACTCTGTTAAAATAACGGTGGCCCTTCACCAATGCAGACATCTTCAAAAATTTGAATGATTCCTCCCTAATTTCTAAACTTATTAACTTAACAAGCTGAAATAAGGATAGATCTGTTGATGAGGTTCACAAGAAAATATCCTTAAAGCCGCTTCCTTAGCCAATGCATCAGCTTTTTCATTGCCCAAGATACCACAATGACTTGGGATCCAGAGCAATTTCACAATCGTACCTCTACGATGGAGCTGATACAAAATATCCTTTATTAAAATAATCCATGGATGCGTATATTTCGCATCTGAGACTTAAAATTGATGAGACCGCGCTTCTAGAATCCGTGGCAATTATAGTTTTATTTACATTATGCTTATCAATGATTCTGAGAGCATGTAACAAGGCCGTGAGTTCAGCCTCAAAGATAGAAATTAAACTGGAAAGATTGAATCTCTTTTCAATCAGAAGGTCAAAAGAAAACACGGCACAACCTGTTTCACCGAAGCCAAGTTTGCTACCGTCTGTATATAAAATTGTGTATTCATGACATCCATAATTTTTCAAATAAGATTGAAAGAGATGCTCCGCAAAAGGTGTTATGGGAATAGTGGAAACAATGCTGGTAATAGAGAAAATATTATCTTCATTGCGTTTTATCTGAAAATCGAAACCCGAACAAGAGTCCCCCTCCGGCTGAAAACTCCCAACTTCCAGGGAAGAATCCAAAGAACTGGGTAGAAAAGTGCGATACATATTAGCCCCGAATTGCTCCCATAAGTTCATGAGGATGGAAAAAAAAGGATCCTCCATACCATGAAGTCTCCTCTTGCCAATGTCTGAAAAGAGCCACACAACTAGTCTAGACAAGAAATGCGATTTCACAGAGAAAGCTTTTAGAATGTATCTAGAGATCAGTAAAGATCTACGGAACTGAAGAGGAAGTTCACCAGCAAGATCCAGCACAACGTTAGTAGGTGTTGTAGACATTAAGCCCATAGCAATTCTGAGCGCAGAAAATTGTACTCTGTCCAAAATAAGGGCATCCCCAAGAGCAATATCCAGGAAGGAAGACGACCCATAATCTAAAGATAACCTAATCCAGCCTTTATAAACAGCAATCAAGTTATGAGGGTGAGAACCCCAAGAAACACCAGCAATAGCCTTCATAACATTCAATTTAAGCATACATTTATGCTTAATATCTTTAACGTGAGCTGTTCAAGACAAGTCTCTGGAGAGCGTAAGGCCCAAAAATTTTACGCTTTTAAATAAAGGAACCACAATGCTCCCAAGGCTCACCTTCAGTCTTCTCTTCTCTACATAATTCCATACCTTTCTATGTCCACGGGGAGAAAAAATGCATAATTTCGATTTCTCCGGGGCCACCTGCAAACCCAAAAATCTTAAGGCTTTCTCAAAAAAGGATATGGCTAAATTCAAATGATTAAAAATAACTTTAATACTTTGGCTCGAAGAATAAAAACATATATCGTCAGCATACAAGAGGACCTTAACGTCCTCAGGAAGTTCCTTAAATAAGAAAGAAGTATATATATTGTACAAAATAGGGCTAAGCACGGAACCCTGAGGAAGTCCCATCGTCGCTGTTCTGGATTCGATTTTTACCCTGTTAACATATCCATCTATGTACCTAACCATAAATTCTATAGAGACCATAAATTCTATGAATTTGACAAATTTCTCCGGAAGTTGAGCTTGTCTTAAAATATGAATTAAGATATTCGGTCGTACATTGTCAAATGCACCTTTAATATCTAACATGACTGAGCCTGCCTGTATGTGCAGATCTGGCAAAACCGAGTCTGATGTCCGAAGTTAAATAAGTCAAGCTGTCCGACGTAGATCTACCCCGACGGAAATCAAATTGAGTGGATGGGAGAAGTAGACTATTTTCCGCCCAGTATTCCAATCTCGAATGGATCAACCTCAAAAATCTTGAAAAGAGAATTTACAAGCGTTATCGGTCTCAAGGATCGTGAACCTGGCTTTGGAATAAAGATCATAAAAAATTGACGCCAACAATCTGGGTAAATTCTCAAGTGAAAAATACGATTGAGTAATTTCAAGAAAAAAGAAATAATCGGCTCCGGAAGCAGTTTAATAACACGGTTAGAAATAAGGTCAGGGCTATGAGCCGATTTAATCCTCAGAGATAAAACAATAAAGCAAAGTTCCTCCTCAGTAAACGGTCTTACCAAAGAGTCAAAATCCAGGTCAGGAAACAAGCCATCCGAAAAGGAAGAATCAGCGGGAAAGGTGCCTTCCCAATCATATAAGACGAAGTCTTCCCTCACTCACATAATCCCCGTCCAGTAAAGGTGTCAGGGGCCTTGACTCTGAAATATCTCCAGTCAGATCCAGCTCAGGGCAAACAAAATGCCGATGCAGAGCCAAAGAACAATTCTGGAGAGGGACGATCTTATCAAAGACCAGTACAGCAGCATCTACAGCTTCCGAGCTGTTTAAGGATCTGGATACTTCCATTTTCCTATTTTTAAAGGATCTGAGAGTGCTCCAAACGGAGGCCACAGGTGTTTGAGAGTCCAGGCTCCCACAAAAATCTTTAAAAGATAAAGATTTAATTGCACGTAACTCCTTCTTAACCCTTTTAGAAGTATCTTCAAAAGCGTTAAAATTATCTAAAGAAGGGTTATTACAAAATCTTCTAAACGCACGTCTCTTGTCATTAACAAGCTCTTCGCATTTCTCATTCCACCAAACCGCGGGTTGACCACATCAAACCTTATTACAAGTCTTTTTAAATGCACCATTTGAAATCAAAGAATCTTTGATCGATTCTAAAGCATTATTGTAAACCTCATTGATCGCACCGACATGAGCCGGAAAATCCTTGAAGCGATCTACAAGGCAAGATCGGAAGCCAGTCTCGTCAAGGTCAGCCAAAGATAAAGAAGGTCTACATGGGGGAAAAATAGTATCAAAACAGTTTACCTTTATCTCAATAATAAAATGATCACTGCCGTATCTGTCATCGGAAGTGTTGACAACCACATTAGTGGCAAAACTCGAGGAGACCAAAGTCAAATCGATAACACAATGAGTCGATAAGTCCGATGAAGCCCAAGTGAATTTCCCGTCATTAAGACAAAGCAGATTAGAAGATTCTATGGCTAATTCAAGAGAAACTCCTTCTCTATCAACCTTACTATTAACACCACCCCACAGACAACTGTGAGCATTGAAATCGCCCATCAAAATAAAATCTCCAAGAGAATTGCAGAAGTCAAACAGTTTGACTCAGAAAATAACGTCCTTGCACCCAGACGCAGTCGAATCTAGTCTGACGCCTGGGGGATTATATAATCCAATTAAAAACAAATTCTTACCTTTAAGGCTGCTAATGCAAACAAAAAGGATCTCAACCCCATGGTCCTCACATTTTTTCTACGTCGGGGAAGGATGTATGTTTAAAGTTAATGTTGTTCTGAATCAAGAATCCAAGACCACCGCCATGATTAGAGCGGCCCTTTCTTATGAATTTATAATTATTGAATCTGCATGGAACATCGTCAGAGATCTTTATTTCAATTAAGTACATAATGTCCATCTTTAAATTGTCAAGGACATAACAAATGTCCGCGTATCTTGATCTGACAGAATTCACATTCCATTGTGATATGTGGAGATTACTGAAAGAAAATAAGTTACAGTTATATATAGGATGTTTATATTTATTCATTACTTAAGAGAGAAGAGGTGGTGGAAGAGGTATCTACCTTTTCCTGATTACAAAGAAATACAATGAAATCTGTTAGATTGGAATGTGAAATACATTTAGTATCAAAACTGACAAAAACACTATCAGAGAAGATAAGCTCAGTTGATTCCTGAGAATGCCTCTTTTTAACGAAAAAACCCCTAACCAACAAGTAGAAAGGGTTGTCCGTATCATTTGCATAATCGGCAAGTAAATTTGTGGCTTTTTCAAATGACATATTCTTTAACCGACCGGCCAGTTCCGCCATCGTACGCGGCGCAGCCATATCTTCGGGAACAACCGAAGGCACCGAGGAGGGAGGATCCATCAACCCAACCCCTGCACCGAAAGTAACCAAAGAGGTGAAACGAGCAGAACCTCCAGCCCCAGGACCCTCCGGACCCAATTCGGGCAGCGAAACCTTTTTAATATTTCTATAATTATCGATAAGAATGTCACTTATGATCTTAGGATCCTCTTGCCTTTCCAATGAAAGCTTTCCTGAGGACTCCTTAACCACGGTAGAACCAGCGATGTTAAGAGCAGGATCCATGGTCCCGTGCGTGTCCGCTCTTTTTGGAGAAGACAAACGAAGAAATTCGTTTTCTCCAGACAAAAGATCCTTATGATTTTTTATAGTGGAGACTATTTTTTGCCTTGGAAATAGGGCCACTAGTGATGAGGTTGCGAGCCTTCTTTGTGGCCAACAGAGAATCCTCTCTAGGATGAGACATGTTTTCCGGAACCCTATAAATAAGGGAATTATTAGCAACTTCCAATTCAGTATTATGAGAAGAAATCTTTGCTTTAACCTTATCTTTTTCCTTAAATTTCGTATTCTTTTGGACCACATTGGCATATGATCTTCTAATAATAAAGTCATTAAGAGTTGGGAGAGGTAAAGATCCCCCCCAACATATTCATTCCCCTAAAGGGATAGGTCCCTTATCTCTCAGGAACATGTCCGCCTCCCCAGGGGAGAGACAAAAGGTGGCCATGATCTTTTTTTTAATTTTTATTCCAAGAATACGGGACATTTGACATCTGATGCTTTATGCATCAAGTCCTTATCCTCCCGTTTCAATCGGAGACAATTGATGCATTTAATTTTCTCAGAAGAACATTCATCGCCTGAATATCCAGAGCTAGCGCATCTCGCGCAAGTTATCGGGGACCGACGTCCTCTGTAAACCCTGATGGAATGCCCAAATCGTTGACGATGAAGGCACCTAATGACCCTCTGAATAAAAGGAATCATATAAATTCTTTTACCAATTAAAAGAGAATAATTCGGTAATGTTATATTAGGGAAGACTGCCACAATGGTATTTGTGTCGACATATTTGACACCTCCCTGAGCCGTGGGGTCAGCAACCTTCTTTCTCAAAGCACAAACATTCAGAGGTTGTGACCAATTATCTCTCCATCCTGGAGGAGAACTCAGGAGCTCCATTATATTATTATAATCAAAATCCATATCATTGATGCCTTTTAAAATGACCTTTTTTGTTACCTTATAATCTGGCACAAAAGCTACCCAAGTTTCCCCTTTAAAAAGAGGTTCTTTTTTTCTTTCAAAAGAGTTAACTAATTCATTTGCCAAATCAAATGTAGGCAAAGCGATATAAAATTTATTTTTCCCCGATTTTCTGAAATTATATGCTACATTAAGGATACGTCTTAAATTATAAACATTAAGTAGAGCTCTACCTAATTTCAAGACTCCAATCTCCTCAGAATCACAAGAGTCTTTTGAGTCAATGACAAGTTTTTCTATAAGAACAACAAACGGACCTTGACTAGACCTATCATAACGGTTTTTTAACATGCCAGCAATGACCGGAAAATCACGTATAATGTCAATACCTGCACCGACACCACCAACTTCCGACCCTATGACGGAGTCATTACATCCCTTGTCGACAGGAGGCACAGAAGCAGAAGAAGCAGCAGCAGCAGGACCTTCATTGACCTTACGGATATTAGCTGAATTGTCCTTATCAGGAGTAAGCCGTCGGCCTTCAATGCTCCCAGAGGGCATCAGAGACTCTGAGAAACTCTTAGATCAAAAATCGTTTGTATAGCTTGTTTGTTATTGGAAAGGTCGACGAATCCAAGCACTGATCACGCATGTCCTCGTCACGCATCACGTGGTCCAGCTCTTTCTTTATATCGCCTGGACAAAGAGCCCTTTGTTTTTCAGGCACATCACCAGACTTGATTCTCATATTATTCCTATTGCACAACGCATTTGCGTCAGACAAACTCCCTTCTGAACTAACATCAGGAGTAACGTCCATAGAATCGATCTCCATCTCGACAGATAAATCACTTGTATACGAGTGATCACGTGTACACTACGTGTCACCAAAATAATCAACCTAATAAACGAACAAAAGCTTTCAATACGAAAGCCCAGAAAAAGAAAAACTTAAATCAAATTAGAACTCGCGATAAACCAAAACAAAAATCGAAAACCAATCGAAAAACCAAATTAGAAAGCCAATAGCACCAAAAGAAAATATGCGATAACACGACCGTCCAAAAACAGGTGTAACCCGTAGTCGCACCGAGACTCCTAGATTGTATCAATGGCCGCGAAACTTTAAAACCTAGTATGAATATAAGATGGTTGAAATATCTCTCTTCTCTCTCTCTTGGATTATCCTGTTATTTTAAGTAAACGCGCACCAGATTTGTTTCGATCAAAATTATATTTTTGTCGTAATATTACATTACTTTATAGAAAAATATAATATATAGGAATATATATGTTAGAATCCGAGTTTCCAGTGTGGAGATTGCCCGGCGCGATTCTTTGAATTCGCGTACCGCAATAGCACGAGTTTTTCTGTCGCCGGGAGGAAATAAATTTCGGTTTCCACTGAATCCTTGATTCTACTAATCGGAGTTTATCGAGTGAGTTACAAGCGATGTCTGTCTATCGCATCGAAAGCCAACGGGCTTTTGCCTTTCACTCGTGCTCCTCAGGAGCACGCCGTGGTCCTGAGACCACGGTGTGATCCGACTAGCCAATCGGCAACCGACGCGACCGAATCGAAGAGCCGATGCTTCAGCAAGCACGCGCCAAACAGCTGATACCCAGCTGTTTGGAACTCGCGGACTATCACGTGCTTTCCGCGTGACAGTAATTTTCGAAGACTTCAGGAGCGGAGCGACTGAAGTCGAAGGGATTTGTACAATATGTAAAAAAATAAAGAAAAGAAAACACAACTTGAGACATTTTACTTTATTTCTTTGAAAGATCTGTTAACAGATTAGAATTTTAATCTGTGTGGATATTGACTGCTTCGGAGGCCAAACATCGCCGAGAGATAAGCAAATAACATCTTCTTATCTTGATGTTTTCTGATAATATCAATAATTGCTTTGTCGAGCAATTTTTGATCCTTTTTTCTCAGGTCGCTCGGCGTGTATTCCTCCTTCTTTTTAGTGAAGATATCTCCTTCTTCCTTTTTAGCACGCTTATCACGCTTCCTCTTAAAGTATTCATCTTTTATATGTTGTGGCAATTCAAAGCTTGAGATGTCCAGCTTCGTGGATGTAGCAATTACATAATTTTGACTCACTCTTCGCAGAGGACAGCCGTTGATCAAGAATGGTCCTATATGAATTCATTACCATATAATTAATAAATCATTCCTACATTATAAGAATCGACAATATCAAATGTTCAATGTGTGAATAATATCATAACTTAATTCTTAAGCCTTTTTATATGTTTACAATTTAATATTATATTATTGCTAATACATCCTAAGATATTACAACCGAACATGTGTAGTTTTGTGTTTACTACATAGAAAAAAAGAATAATTCTCTCAGGAAAATTGTAGCTTCATTGTTATATCTTAAACTACTATTCCGTGCATATTTACTGACAACTGTTAGCTCAATATATGTCATTGCACAGTTATTTTATAATATGATTACATATACACAATGACACTCAGCAAATTGAAAGTCAATAATAATTATATACAGAATAATGGCCTTGGTGATGCTGATATGATATATAATGATAAACATGTACCAGTAATCAAAAGCAATCCACTCTTCAATTGTTTGAGGAAAATAACCCTCTTGCCCTTATGAGGACCAGCCAACATGATACAGATGGTTCCTGGTATCAATGAAGGTCGTAGATAACGACGATGATCACGGAAGCACTTTTTAGCATGGTGCACAGTGACTGGATCTGCAGTAGGATAATTGGCACGTCTCTTCTTCAAAAGCACGATACGTGTCTCACCATTCTTGTCACCACCAATCTGCTTCTCAATTGTCAATCGTTTCTTCGGCTTTACCTGTCATGATAAATTCATTCATACAGATTTTAAACAAAATAAAAAGGTTTGTAAATTGAGTTGTGAAAATTGTTAAGAATATGGGCCTTCTCATCAATTTCGCTGAAACTTTGCATAATTGTGTATTTTGATGCGTAGAATACGATTTTGGAAGAAAAAAGTGTCGCTTTCAAACGAATCAAAAGTTACGAAGTGATAAAAAATGACACACGCGAGGTTAGGAAATCTGTCATGCCGGTAATACAGAGACTTAGGGGAAGAGCATAGGCTTTTGCATAACACATAATATATAACACATAAGAGAACAAACCAATTAGTTTTCTTCATTTCCCTCCTCAGGACAAAAATGAAGAACTCTGGTTGATTATGTGTTATGTAGAAGTCTGTGTTCTGGCCCTTATGGTCTATTTTTTTTAGTTCGAAAGCACATGTAAGTACTTTGCAGTAGAAGTAGAAGATAGTACATATAAGCGGAGGAGGGGCTGAGCCCCTCCCCACACCCTCTACCCAAAGAAATTCTAACCTAACCCAACTTATTGTATCTTTATATACATATATATTATATACATTATATATTATATATATACTATATTACATTATATATTATATATATACTTATATGTTGGCTATTGTTGAAAAGATTATAATTTTTAAAACCCACTCTCAAAACAGTATATAATAAAAATGCGTTAAGTTTGGTTAGGATTTCTTTGGGAAGAGGGCTCCGCCCCTCCCATGTTTATATGACACTTACACTTTAACGCATTGCGCATGCTTCTCAGTTAGTCTGTATTATCGGCATGACAGATTCCTCACCCATGCGTTATTTTTCATATTTTTATAACTTTTAATCCGTTTGAGAGCGATACTTTTTTCGGTAATTATTTAGAAGAAAATGTCCTTGGGGAGAGCGCTTCGCCCCTCCCCCGCTTACTATTTATGTACTATTTTACATTTTCCGACTAAAAAGACCAAACCATAAGTCTCTGTATTACCGGCATGACAGATTTCCTAACCTTGCACGTGTCATTTTTTACCAATTTATTTCTCGCAAACTAGAGTCGAGCGGCAATTTTTACTTGCAGATTTGGCTCCTACACGTCAAAATACATAAGATAGGTGAGTTTGAGCGAAATCCAAGGTGAGGCCCATCTTCTAAATAATTACCCTTTTTTCTTGCAAAATCGCGTTCTACGCACCAAAATACACAGTTGTGCAAAGTTTCAGCAAAATTCGTGAGAGACCTATAATCTTCACAATTAACAAATTTTTAATTAAATTCTTCACAGCATTTCAATTGTATAAGCATTATTATATGTAACAATTATAATTTCAGTATTATGTCAGAGTACAAATAAAAAAAGTGCCATAATGTTCTAATCTTAACTCACTTTCTTTGGAGTCTTCTTATCGAGGAATTTGTAGATCGCCTTCTTGTGATACATACGTGTACGACTAAATCTGTACACACCATTTCCCAAATTATAGTTTCTAGGTTTTGAAGGAGACTTGTTCTTCTTTGCCGCCACTGTAGCTGCAGCTACAGGTGCCGGTGTCGGCGCCGCCTTTTCCGGAGTTTTCACCTTCATATCCGCCATCTGTAAAGATAAATGATCAGAGGTTATATACCACATTCTACAAAATATATAATACAGAAGTGTGCAGACAAGAGAATTGTTAAAATTTGCATTAGATTTAGTTTCCTAAATAATTTTCTATTTAAAATAAAAATTTTAAAATATAAAATTAGAAATTACAATCGGGAATTTTACACGGAAACTACACAATGCACACGTGATGAAATTGTAAAATTAGTGTTCGTTGCCATAAAAATACTATTCGTAGATATTCGTATAGATCGGGCTAAATTGTGCGATATTTGTTCGCGAATTTCGACGAATTATTGTTAATAACAATTGGATTTCTCCGATTATACCAAGTTACTTCACGTACACCGAATCCACCGTAAAACAAACAACCGAAAGAAAGAGATTACGTGTACTAGCGAAGTTGAAATGGAACCTCTTCTCTTTTCTTCTCTTCATGGAGGCAGAGAGAAATCTGAGAACGGCTACCGAGTTGGTTACACGGGACGCATTTTCCGACGCGCCCTCTAAGAAAATGTGTGCACATTACGCCCGTCTTAGGCAGCGATCATGAATCTTTTCCCTAACGTGAACTGGTGAAAAGTGAAAAATTTTTGTGAATAGTGAAAAATGAAAAATTTTATATAAATTTATGAAAATTTATGAAATTTTACAAAATTTATGAAATTTTATATAAATTTGTGAAAACATCGAAACATTTCACACGACAATTGAGTCGTTCAACATAGCAGTTGCGTTCCGGGTAATTCTTAATAAATATCAAAGAAATTAAAATGATCAAAATAATAATGTTCGTATAGCGTGAAGGATCCCATACAGCACAGCACCGTTGCAGCAACATTGCAGGAACGTTGTTTTGCAAGTTTGCAACATTGCAGAAATGATGCGAAATGTTGCTACTATGTTACTGCAATCCCAGGTAGAACAGAAAATCACGGTGACATCAAAATGACGTCAAAATGATGAGGAAAACTCTTTTTCTCATCTATGATGCGGTTTCTCAAAATTTCATTTTCTTGTCATTTTGATGTCATCATGATTTTTTGTTCTACTTGGGATCTTGCAGCAAAAGTAAAATGTCCGTTTGCAGCAATATTGCAATGAAATATTGCAATAACATTGCAATGTAACATTACAGCAACATTTGTAATATAATTTGTAAGCAATAATGCTTTATATATTGGGAGTACAAACTAGTTCGGTCCGTTTTTTTGTGTTAAAAAATGTATTTATTTCAAAACAAAATGAATGAACAGATCAATTAAAGTATTTTCCATCGCTGGCTACTACTTTCTCCCATTTCTCAGGCAATTTTCGAATTCCATCTCGAAAAAATGACTCGTCTTTTGAGGCGATCCAAGTTTAGAGCCAATTTTCGATATCTGCGAAAGAAGTGAACCGGTGACCTGCCAAATCGTGCTGCATCCTTCGGAACAACCAATAATCAGAAGGAGCAATATCCAGAGAATACGGCGGGTGTGGTAAAACATCCCATTTGAGCGTTTCCAAATATTTTTTTACGACTTTTGCGACATGAGGCCGAGCGTGTTATGAAGAAGCCTTTCAACGTCTCTCGGTTTCAGTTCATAAGGCACCCAATTTCCTTGTTTTTGAATAATTCCCATGTCTCTCAATCGTACGGAAACGGCTTGTTGAGTCACTCCCAATGATTCTGCAAGCTCCTTTTGCGTTTGAGTCTGATCTTCTTCGAGTAATGCCTCTAATTCTTTGTCCTCGAATTTTTTTGGCTGTCCAGAGCGAGGCTTGTCTTTGACGCTGAAATCTCCATCCTTGAAACCATTCCCTACATGATTTATCAGTTGGAGCAGCGTCACCATAAACTTCAACAAGCATTCGATGGGTTTCAGCTGCATTTTTCTTCCAATTAAAGCAGAAAATTAAAACCTCCCGCAAATGTTGCTTGGTTCACACAAAATTTGACATTTTCAACACTGTAAAAAGCAAGGTTCTTGTATGAAACTCTTGTATAAAAGCGATATAAACTGAATATTATTGGCAGATGTCTAACCTCTTTGATACCGCCAAAATCGGCAGTCACTATGAACCATTCATAACAGCAGGAGCCATCTTTTGAAAACGGACTGAACTAATTTGTACACCCAATATATATATATATATATATATACAGGGTGTCCCATTTTAAGTGTCCACCCCAAATATCTCTCTTATTTTGGATTTTAGAGAAAAATTGTTCAGACACGTTTTATATGGTTTCGAAGGGGCCATAAGATGGTACCATTGATTTGACCTTGAAGAGTCATTTGAAGGTCGCGTGAAGGTTGCCTCAATTTTTTTAGATGGCACCCCCTATCTTTCATTACATATTCTTGTAGCTGACCTAGAGAGCTTTCCAAAACACTATAATTAAATGTTTTTTAGTGAAGTACTTTTCGAGTTATAAAGCTCCAAATTTACAAAATTTTGATAAAAATACAAAATATTTCGTAAAACATTCACTTTCCGATAGTCTTATCTTACATGATCCAACCAGTCAAGGCAAGATCCGAGCATGATCCAGTCAGTCAAGGCAAGATCCGAGCATGATCTAGCCAGTCAAGGCAAGATCCGAGCATGATCCAGCCAGTCAAGACGAGATCCTGTATTGCCTGATAATCAATGAACTGTAACAATTGTGAAAGTGCAATTGTCAATTCTTTTAATGAAACCAATATCAAGAGGCTTGTTTCAAATTTCTTACTTGGACAACTGTCAGTATTTTGGCGAAGTCTCAGACAGACGCATATTATTATCCATTGACTTTTTTTTTATAAGACAGGAATTTTTGGTTTTTTGGCGCTTTTTTTCTTTATAATTATAGCTGCTTATCTACCAAATGAAATTGTGGACATGATTCACATTTTGGGTGAAGCCAGGAATAATTACTCGGCAGCAGAAAGGCTTTATGCTGAAAGATTTCCAGACAGACGCCATCCTGATAGGAAAGTAATAAAAAGACTCTGCGACAGAGCTGAACAGTGCTTTCTTAGAAGAAGCCGGCGAAAATCGGGCCCTGATGAAGTCACATCATTGACTGTTATAGGTGCCGTTGCTTTGAATCCTCAAATCTCTACGAGACAAATTGAGAGGCAATACGTATATACGGTATATCTAAATCAACAGCCAATCGTGTGTTCAAGCTCAACAAGTTTCACCCATATCACATTCATCTAACTCAGCAATTGGAAGAGAAGGATTACCAACACCGTGTACATTTTTGTAACTGGGCTCGAGATCAAATCCAACAAAATCCCCGGTTCATTGCTGATATTCTTTCTTCTGATGAAGCCACGTTTTGTAATAGAGGAGGCGTTAATAGACATAACTGCCATTATTATTCAGATGCTAATCCACATTGGCAGAGAAGCCAAGAGTTCCAACGGCAGTGGTCCATTAACGTTTGGGCAGGCATCCTGGGAGATGTTATTGTTGGTCCATATTTTTTTGAAGAAAATCTCAATGCGGCAATCTACCTAACAAGGGGAGGACGCATCGACCGGGAAGCGGTTTGGAACGAAACTTACGGAGTTAATAGTACTTGACTACTAATAATAAACTCATGGTAATAGCATACGATGCAATACCTCTTCATTTTCGAAAAAAAACGGTCTAAAGAAAAGAGCCAACACAGTGTACGAGTTAGTAAGAAGGGTATTCAACGAAGTGACGTAGCGCAGCAGCGAAGGTAACGAACTACCGAGCTGACGGCTGAGGTTCGATCCCTGCTGTATGGTTTTTTTTTATTTTGTAAGCATGAAAATGAAACAGAAAACATTAATAAGTAATAAAACTGCGTTTCTTAAATATATTAGTGTTTGTTAAATATACTATTAATAATTTAAATTGCAAAAAAACCGTAAATCTTATCTATAAAATATATAGTGTATGAGAAAATGTTTATATAATAATTGCAATGGAAATAGGCGTAAAAATATATTATATTTTCGCTGAAGGATTTTTCGATAATAATTCATTATTCTCGTAAATAGAATTCGCATATACGAGAGTATTAGTGAATTCACCTTTAAAATCTTCATTTTCAAAAGATCTTTCTTCTAGCGATTCTACATCAACTATTTTGCTTGTTGAAGGATTCTCTGACATTGTTATGATATATATAATTTAAATATGATTACCGAATTGCTCTGTATCACTAGTAAACGCACACTGCTGCTTGCTCTACTGACGACTGTTCCGATGCTCGAATCATTTCGTCATTCTTAACGATCGTTTAGAATGACACAAAGGAAGTTTCTGGAGGGGGATTGCCAGAAGAGATAAAGACACAACACAACTTCAACACAACACGACTTCTACATATATAGAGAGTTGTAACAGAAATAAATATTTTATATATACAATATAAGAACGAAAAATTATCTCATATTAGTTTATCCCTTTGCGATCGACCGATTTCGAAGAGATCGATAAACATGGATATCTGTAAGTTGATCTAAACATTTGAATCTAGTATCGGGAAGATAGTTTTCTTTCATTATCGCTAGCCTCATTTGCCGTGCTGCACGCCAGGCGATCATGAATGCCAACCTGGCGGCATCGACTTCTACGACGACTTACGAATGCCGCCACTGTGGCGGCATCGACCGCAAAGGGTTAATAGCATTCCTATATACTTCATAACAATATTTTTATTCCTATTTCCATTGCAATTATTATATAAAAATTTTCTCATACACTATATATTTTATAGATAAGATTTCCGGTCTTTTTGCAATTTAAATCATTAATAATATATTTAACAAACACTAATATATTTAAGAAAAGCAGTTTTATTATTTATTAATGTTTTCTGTTTCATTTTTATTCTTACAGAATAAAAAAAAACTACACAGCAGGGATCGAACCTTAGCCGTCAGCTCGGTAGTCCGTTACCTTCGCTGCTGTGCTACGCTGCTTCGTTGAATACCTCTCTTACTAACTCATACACTTTGTTGGCTCTTTTCTTTAGACCGTTTTTTCTCGAAAACGAAGAGGTATTGCGTCATATGCTATTACCATGAGTTATTAGTAGTCAAGTACTATTAACTCCGTAAGTTTCGTTCCAAACCGTTTCCCGGTCGATGCGTCCTCCCCTTGTAAGATTTCTTCAAGATAACCTGCCCAACCTCTTGAGACATGTTGACAATGATTTACTCAGACGAATGTGGTTCCAACAAGATGGAGCACCGGCTCATAGATCTCGAGCTGTTACATAATATTTAAACAATAGATTCCCGAATAGGTGGATTGGTATGGGCAGCCGAGTTCAAAAATGGCCCTCAAGATCACCCGACTTGACATCCCTAGATTTTTATTTCTGGGGCTGCATTAGAGATATAGTTTATTCGCAAAAACCTACAACCGTTGAAAATATGAAAAACCGGATCAGACAGGCTTGCAGAAATATTAATGTAGGTGTTCTTGAAAAAGTTAGGGACGACTTTCACCATAAACTAGAGCTATGCATACAAGTAAATGGCCAAATTTTTGAACACTTTAAGTAATTGTACACAAAAGAAGATCTTGCCTTGACTGGTTGGATCATGCTCGGATCTTGCCTTGACTGGTCGGATCATGCTCGGATCTTGCCTTGACTGGCTGGATCATGCTCGGATCTTGCCTTGACTGCCTGGATCATGCTCGGATCTTGCCTTGACTGGCTGGATCATGCTCGGATCTTGCTTTGACTGGCTGGATCATGCTCGGATCTTGCCTTGACTGACTGGATCATGCTCGGATCTTGCCTTGACTGGTTGGATCATGTAAGATAAGACTATCGGAAAGTGAATGTTTTACGAAATATTTTGTATTTTTATCAAAATTTTGTAAATTTGGAGCTTTATAACTCGAAAAGTACTTCACTAAAAAACATTTAATTATAGTGTTTTGGAAAGCTCTCTAGGTCAGCTACAAGAATATGTAATGAAAGATAGGGGGTGCCATCTAAAAAAATTGAGGCAACCTTCACGTGACATTCAAATGACTCTTCAAGGTCAAATCAATGGTACCATCTCATGGCCCCTTCGAAACCATATAAAACGTGTCTGAACAATTTTTCTCTAAAATCCAAAATAAGAGAGATATTTGGGGTGGACACTTAAAATGGGACACTCTATATATGTATACATATATGTATATATGTATATGTCCAAGGGCAGTTTTGACGACTATTTCCAGATTTTATATCAAAATGCGCATAAATATCCCAGAAGTAACGTACAACAAGTCGCTTTCAAAAATTCTGTTTAATTTTTGAGTTATGTAAAAAGAAGTACAAAGTGGTAGTTTTGACGACTTCTTTGATGATTAGGCAGTTTCAACGACACTATACGTAAAATGTATACTTTGCAATTATACAAAGGTAGATTTGACGACATGTATATATATTGTAACAATATAAAGGTTGTTTTGACGACATACTATATATATTGGGTGCATTCAGTACTACCGTTCACTGAGCGCTAAGTGAGCTCTTGCATCTGATTGGTATATACCTTTAGATTTAAAAATATATATCAATCAGATGCAAGAGCTCATTTAGTGCTTAGTGAGCGGTTGTAGTACTGAATGCACCCATTGGCTGCGTTCAGAAAACACAACGGTTACACAACGGTTGAGTAATTCGTCAACGTTATTGGTCTGAATGTAAAGGCTCGTCTGCAATATCTGTAAGAGTAAGGCTGTAAGGCTGTAACGTAAGCTGTCAGCGAATGAAAATATTTCATTTCGTGCCTTGCAACCTTACAGCCTTACTCTTACAGCAACCTTACAGCTTACTCTTACAGCTAATGTAGACAAGCCTTTAGGATCTAACAGTAAGAACCAATAGTTACTAAGCGCTCAGTGAGCACTTTGTTTTCTGAACGCAACCATTGTATAAAGGTCGTTTTGACGACAGGTCGTTAAATATGCCTTTACATCGCTATAAATATATTAATCGATATGATATGAGCGTTATTTTGACGACAATCAATAAATAATGTGTAAGAGATTTGTAACAAAAGCTATAACGTCGCTTTTTATGACGTATAAATCCATGTGTGCTAGAGCGTGATATATGATGAATTAATTATAAATTTGGTTAGGTATTTGCTGATGTACACTCGTGAACTAAAAGGTATGTGCACCTATTTTTTGTTGACTTCGGAACGCGCTCCAACTTGAGGAGAAAAACAACCACTGCTTCATACGTCAGCGCTGTCACTTATTACGAGAGCAGAAGGATGGCATATATGAGTGTCAAATAAGTAGTGATTGTGGCGTAGACACAAATGTCTTGGAGACTTTGAGTTATAATTGAAGAAATAAAGAAAACAAATAGTGATTGTGAAGAAAAGTGGCAAAAGGCTTCATAAAATTTGTAAAACAGCATATTAAAGGAGAGTATTAATTGTCTAATAATATTTTAAGTGAAAAATATTTTTAAATTTGAGTGTAAGTTAAGAAAAAGTTATAAACCATAATTTCTTTAATGTTAATAATTTTATAGCTATAAATTTGCTATCGACGTTAAATGAATATGTATGTAATGCTATCATTTACATAGGTGGAAAATTATGTTATTGCGCTCATAAAAAATAAGCAGCAGACCAAGTCGAGTGATATTTTTTTAACAAGATACTCATATCACTCAACTTGGTCTGCTGCTTACTTCTCATACAGCACAGACAATTGCAGCAATATTGCTGCAATGTTGCAACATTGCACATTGCAGTGCAATATTGCAGAGGCATTGCAAAAACAATATTTTGCATTATTATATATCTGCAATATTGTAGCAACATTTCAAATTACGGTTATTATTAAAAAATTATATGAGATATCGCTAAATGGAAGAGGATGTTTTCGTTTCTCTCGCTCAGCTCTATGCCCCTATGGAGTTGATATGTTACAATTATGGGACACTTTGTACATTGCTCTAATTCTCATATGTAATCACCAATTACATTTCATCACTACGATTTGGTTTTACAATGATTTAGTTTCATATCCCAAACTTATACGTGTTATTAATTCAAGTAGTTACCGCAAGTCTTTAAGACCTGTATTATTCCAAATAGCAAGGTGACATCTTATTGACGTTCTATTGAGTCAATAAAACGGCGTCTTTTTAAGATATCATTTTATTCTTTGAAATATTACAGATCTTGGGAACCTTCTGTGACTATTCTTGTTTGATGTCAGAAATGAATATAATGGTATATTAATATTTTTTTTCATGTACGTTAAAATAAGAAATTTCCATAAAACGACACTTATGATCGATTTTACAAATTTGTAAAATGTTCTGAACACTTTTCTTTTGCTGTATGATAATCATTCACTGTAAATAATTAGTGAAATTTATATAAATGTTGAGTTGAACATATTATCTCTCATGATTATTGTTGTACAGAATTTTTATGGAAAATTATTGATTGTCACAACAAGAGGAAAGTGTGTCCAGAATATTTTATAAATTTGTTAGATCGATCACAAATATCATCCTCTATGTATCTATATAACAAAAACAATTTTTGGAATATGATCTTTCGCTTCTGCCGTCATTAAATAAAAACTTTCCAGAAAATTCTCAATATATACAGGATGTCCCATTTTAAAGGACGTACTCAAATATCTCAAAAACACAGCGTTAAATCGAAAAATGTTTCAGACAAAAGTTGTTTGGCTTGAAGGGGGACATAAGACAGCGATAGCATTTTGTTTATAGATGGCGCCACTTTCGAGATATTATTGTATCCAAGCCACAAGGTTTGTAGCAGCGTTCGCTCGCTCCTCGTCGCGCGCGCTCGCCTCTTGTCGTTTACATTGCCCCTCGCCGCGCGCGCTCGCCTATCGCCACTCGCTGACTCCGCCTGTATCAAATGTCTACGTGCTTACTGCGGCCACCCTCCGCTCTCTACGCGCTCGTTGGCTCACATGTTTTAATTAATAACTCGGTAACTATTGCCAATTTGACATTATGGTACATGACTTTTCTTCTCGGCTACACCCGATCTATCTCCAACTTTCGTCTGCATGATCAGCTATCAAACACCCTGTATATATATATATATGTATTAAACACGTAAGTACTAAACACGTAAGTATTAAACATGTAAATATATATTTTAAAGTAATTATTAAACGAGGAAACAATTTTAATGATAATGTGACGCCTCAGCTGATTTCTTATACAGCGATGGGACTGAGTATACCGCGATCGTGACCATAGCCGCTGAGCGCGAAGCGGTGCGAGGGGGACGGTAGGCGTCACCTACTGAATTTCGCCCGAAATGTGCAGATCGTGGCCAGCTCTGCCTTAAGGGATCCTGGAGTCGTCTGTTTTACCGACAAATCAATTTTCTTAAACACTATTCTTTTTATTAGCTATACAGATTGGAAAATCCTTTTGTACAGCGAAAGTACTTATAATAACGAAGTGTGGAAAGCAGAGTTTTATGTAAAATTTAATGAAAAATTAAAAAATTACAGTTTTCGTTATCATGTTCTGCATCAGCTCGTAACTTTACTTATTAATTATAAAAGTTCTGCAGTTTATCCATGCAAAAGCTTTTGCTTCCGCACTAGCCATGATATGAAAGAATAATACTAAAGTAATAGAAATGAGCTCAGAGATCAGTGTAAAAAGAATAGTATTTATGAAAAAATGGCTTGGATGTGTGTATGTGCGGAATATTTTTCCTACATTTTGGGGTAAAACAGAACAGGAGATTAGTTCCGCATAATCGTAATCGATGGAGCTGCAGGCAGACACAATCGTACTATCCTTGTCTGTTTCATGCGTAGAGTAATATTATGATAATGAAACTGTAGTTGTTAAATTTTTTGTCGAATTTTACATAAAACTCTGCTTTCCAGACTTCATTATTATAAGCACTTTCATTGTGCAAAAGGATTTTTCAATCTGTGTAGCTAATAAAAAGATTAGTGGTTGAAACTCTCGTATTTGTTCCCTCGGTCGCACGCTTATTAGGCTGCGTTCACAGTCAGTTGGAAGACGTGTCGTATGTCGCACATATGTCGTACGTACCAATCACAAGCTCACATATGGTGTCTACATTAAATTATTGTACATTACAATTAAATTAGCTATATATATATATATATTAATCTCTCTCTTTATATATATATATATATAGAGTTAATTTAATTTATAATTTATATATATATATACATTTATATACAGGGTGTCTTATAACAAATCTGGCAGAGCTCGTGGAGACATAGAGCGGGTTAAGACGAATATAAAAGTCCCATACCGTTTTGTGAGATTCGCAATAATTATCGAGTTATTAATGACAGAAATCTGAGGAATGAGCGCGCGCCAAGACGTTATGGGAGGAGCATCTAGCCGCTCAGGCTAGAGAGCACTGCCCAGCAGTGACGCATATTAGGGACCTCAGCTGGCCCAGTCGACAAAGGAACTGTTGCCGGCGTGCGGCGAGAGGAAGGACAACGCGCCAATGTTTATGTTCTTACCTCGCCGCTCGTACATCCCGCCGCACCGCGTCTAAGCTCGCGCCGATATGGCCGTTGAATATTCGCGATTACAATTACGAGATTATTTTATGAGGTAGCACAGATAGCTCATATTGAATTGTAAATTGTAAAGTTCAAGGTTCAAAAGTTCTTCGATCAAGGAAAACATTGAAAAGAAGAAAGCGATAGAGAACGATGAGATCTACAGAGATTCTCATTGTTTTCTATCGCAATCTATTGTTTTGCTGCATCGGATCCGAAAGAAATGATATCGCGTAAAGATAGAGTACGATGAACACTTTTCATCGTATTCTATTGTACTCTATCGTTAGGAGAATATTTAATTGTCAGAGTATGATAGAATTCGCGTAGAGACTCATCGTATCCTATCGTTTTATTCAAGTCTACACGGAAAATATGTTTGGTTGAATGAACCAATTTTCTGACGAAATGAGAGAGAGAAAGAGAGAATGATTAAGAAATTTTGATTGAGAATAGCACAATTTTGTTTAAGTTAACCATAAACCTTGATAAATTAGATTGAGTGTTAATATTTTCAGTTAATATTTCTCTGTATCATTCATATTTCATTTGCAAGCTGTATCATATGGACCAAACATTTTTACCATGTATCACGCATAAATTGTTGTCTTATATCGTAATTCTTGTCAGTGGTATATTAACGACAGAAGAAACTGAAAGTTCTGTATCGTACAATTGCGAAAAGAGGACCATCGTTGTCAATAGTGTACCAACGATACTCGGCATAAAATTGATTCCTAGGTATAATCGCGATACAACGCAAATCCGAGTGTGTTATTTTGACATGCATAAATGTATGATTGATTGACGCTTTCTTTACACGTTTCTTGTCGTCAGAAAATTGGTACATTCAACTAAACATATTTCCGTGTAGATTCAACTAAACATATCCGTGTAGATTTTAATAAAACGATAGGACACGATGAGTCTCTACGCGAATTCTAATATACTCTAACAATTAAATATTCTCCTAACGATAGAGTACAATAGAGTACGATGAAAAGTGTTCATCGTACTCTATCTTTACGCGATATCATTTCTTTCGGATCCGATGCAGCAAAACGATAGATTGCGATAGAAAACAATGAGAATCTCTGTAGATCTCATCGCTCTCTATCGCTTTTTTCTTTTCGATGTTTTCCTTGATCAAAGAACTTTTGAACCTTAAACTTTACAATTTACAATTCAATATGAGCTATCTGTGCTACCTCATAAAATAATCTCGTAATGGTAAACGCGAATCTTCAGCGGCCATATCGGCGCGAGCTTAGACGCGGTGCGGCGGGATGTAGGAGCGGCGAGGTAAGGACATAAACATTGGTGCGTTGTCCTTCGTCTCGCCGCGCGCCGGCAACAGTTCCTTTGTCGACTAGACAATGCTCTCTAGCCTGAGCGGCTAGATGCTCCTCCCATAACGTCTCGGCGCGCGCTCATTCCTCAGATTTTTGTCATTAATAACTTGATAATTATTACGAATTTCACAAAACGGTATGGGACTTTTATGTTTGTCTTAACCCGCTCTATGTATTCACGAGCTCTGCCAGATTTGTTATAAGACACCCTGTATATACAGGGTTTTTGATAGCTGATCATGCAGACGAAAGTTGGAGATATATTGGGTGTAGCCGAGAAGAAAAGTCATGTACCATAATGTCAAATTGGCAATAGTTATCGAGTTATTAATTAAAACATGTGAGCCAACGAGCGCGTAGAGAGCGGAGGGCGACCGCAGTAAGCACGTAGACATTTGATACAGGCGGAGTCAGCGAGTGACGGTAGGCGAGCGCGCGCGGCGAGGGGCAACGTAAACGACAAAAGGCGAGTGCGCGCGACGAGGAGCGAGCGAGCGTGAACGATGAAGAGCGAGCGAGCGCGAATGACGAGGAGCGAGCGAGCGCAAGCGACAAGAGGCGAGCGAGCGCAAGCGACAAGAGGCGAGCGAGCGCGACGAAGAGCGAGCGAGTGCGAATGACGAGGAGCGAGCGAGCTATAAGAAAAAAGCTGTAAAGAAAAAGCTCGCTCGCTCGCTCCTCGTCGCGCGCGATCGCCTCTTGTCGCTTACGTTGCTCCTCGCCGCGCGCGCTTGTCTACCGTCACTCATTGACTCCGCCTGTATCAAATGTCTACGTGCTTACTGCGGCCGCCCTCCGCTCTCTATGCGCTCATTGGCTCATATGTTTTAATTAATAACTCGGTAACGATTGCCAATTTGACATTATGGTACATGACTTTTCTTTTCGGCTACACCCAATCTATCTCCAACTTTCGGCTGCATGATCAGCTATCAAACACCTTGTATATACAGGGTGTTCGGAATGTGATTATTAATATTTTATGTACTGGTAGATTGAGTGTAGCCGAGAATAAAAGTCATGTACTATAATCTCAAATTGGTAATAGTTATCGAGTTATTAATTGAAACATGTGAGCCAATGAGCGCGTAGAGAGCGCTGGGCGGCTGCCTCTTGTCGCTTGCGCTCGCTCGCTCGTCGTTCTCGCTCGCTCGCTCCTCGCCGCGCGCGCGCGCCTCTTGTCGCTTACAGTTGCCTCTCGCCGCGCGAGGTAAGCCATCTTCTTATACACAGAGCCCGTCCTGTCGCTTTCTCGTGCACTCATTCGTTTACACATTTTAATTAATTACGGAATAAATATTGAAAAAATTGTAAAATGGCACAGGACTTTCTTAATTGTTTTAACGAGTTCTGCTAGTACACAAAATATTAATGATCACATTCCGGACACCCTGTATATATATATACATGTCATAGAACGTTAATCTAAACTTGCACATTCTTATTATTTTGTTCTAATGCAAATATTTTAATTTTCAACATAGAATACATATATATATATATTAAATGTATGTATATATGTTAATTATGATCGAAAATTTAAATATTCATGTTTAAAAATCAAAATAATAAGAATTTCCAAGTTTAGGTATATATCCGGGTATCGGCACTTTTACTTTAACTACTAATATGTTATTGAAAAAACAACATTTCTTTATTGTACCAAAACTTATTTGCAGAATCTCATTTGTATTTGTATGGTAATATATTTTCTCTCCTAATACATTAAAATGACAGTGCACAAGGTGAAAAATATAATTCTTTGCAAGGATTGATTGCCTATTTTGTAAATTGATATACAGCCACAAATAAACTTACTTCAGAAACATCTGTATATAATATGTATAGTAATACCTGCAGTAATATAAGTCATAATAATTACACATACTCTCTCTCTCTCTTTCATTTTGTACACTGTTATTGTAATTTATTATGAGAGAAAATATATTATCACAATACAACTACAAATAAGATTACTACAATGAGATTCTACAAAAGATTCTGCAAAATTTTGATGTAGAAAAGAAATATTGTTCCTTCAATAAGTCTAACATATGAGCAGCTAAATATGGCTAATTCTATTACATTGCCCAAGATTCAAATAGAGGAGACAACAATAATGAATTCACACTGGTATTTATCGCCCTCTAATCTCACATAACAATAACATGATGAGACTTACATGTCAGCGGATTTATTAATTATCTTAGCTAAAGAAAATCTGAAATAAAATGATGCGGTACGCGCCGTCAGTTGTCTACGATTGTAATCGTAGATGGTACAGAGAGATACCAGTCACACATGATGCTCGTTTTAGCGCTGAAAAATTATCCGTCACATTTTTCACTTATATCTCTGCAACCAGTAGAGATATCGACATCAGTAGCAAAGCATTACATTGCACGTATTCTGTTTTCCATGGATTAGTAGTTTATAAAGATAAGAATAATGAGTATTCGTTAATTAGCGTGGAAGTGCGTAGGCCTTGCCTCGTGCCGCTATCTTAATCCATAATTCGAATACTCATTATTCGTATCATTAGAAAAAAAATATAAGAGTCACCGCCAGATAAGCAGGGTGAATAAGAATAAGCATAAACTTGTGCTCGCGCAAGAAAACAAAAAAAAGATGAACAGTTTTAACATGGTTCCACATGTGAATTCATATATGCGGTTATCATACCATACATTTTATTTGTTTTAATCTTTTCGGAAACTAAAACATATAAATAAATAAAAAGCAAAACTTGGAATGAAAAGAACCTGTTTTTTTCAGTATGTGTGCGTGTGTGTATGTGTATATGTATGTTTGCACAATCTGTGTGATGTAATAATCTGAATATTAGTACAATAAAAAAGTTGCGAATATTATATGAAGAATGTTGTGTACATGATAATAAGTGATAATAGAATATATGAAATACACATATATATTATTGACATATAAGCATTTTGATTAATTCAGTATTCAACTTATTAATTTATTATCTCACAGTAGTGATGCGAATTTGGCGACGGGCTTGCACGAGAATTTCTCTCGCCATGCACGCACACACAGTCGGCTTTCGGTGTGAGCCATGCGGACGCGATCGTCAATCGTCGGCACGCCGAACGAGAGAGAATATCATTCCCTCCTTCTCGCTCTCGTTCTCGCTCAGCGAGCCTAATTCTTTCTCGCCTATAACCTCGCGGATGTGACTGTCTCTCTCCTCTCCTCTCTATGACAATACTGAAAAGTTTTCTCTACTCGGCGCGCCGAAATTATTATGTATAATACTTTATTATTAATATTATTATTTGTAATATTTGTAATTTTATTTGTAATTGTATAATAATGCTACAAATAATACAAATTTTTACAAATAAAATTTGTAAAAATTTGTATCATTTGTAATATTATTTCCAATAGTATTAATAATATTCGACGTCAAGAAAATGAAATATATGTTATTAATTATGTTGCGGAGGCGGGCAGGTTCACAGGTTTGACTATTTAATATTTTAAGAATAATTTTAAGTTGTACAAAGATGTAGTATGAAATACACAAGAATATTGTAAAAGAATCAAGAAGTACGAAATGAAACCACCTTGCTTTTATTACAATACCCTCTAAATTAACAAATATTCTTCATACAATATAAAATAATCTCAAAAAATAATTATAACCGTGAAATTTTCTATCTGCGTGAAAAAAAATGCATAAAATATATCTGTTTCATCGCTCTAAATGAAAAAACCCTCAGAACAATGTCATAGTTGTTCAGTGCACTACTCAATAAAAATATAATGTTTGTATGTTTGAAGAATATTTATTAACTTAGAGGATATTGAAATAAAAGCAAGAAAGTTTCATTTCGTATTTCCTGATTCTGTTACAATATTCTTTTATATTTCATATTACATCCTTGTACAACTTAAAATTATTTTTAAAATATTATTAAACAATTCAACAGTTAAAACTGTAAACCTGCCCGCTTCCGCAAAATAATTAAAAAATATATTTCATTTTCTTGGCGCCGAATATTATTAATACTATTAGGAAATATTACAAATGACACAAATTTTATTTGTAAAAATTTGTATTATTTATAACATTATTATACAATTACAAATAAAATTACAAATAATAAATATTACAAATAACAATATTAATAATAAAGTATCATGCATAATAATTTTGGCGCGCCGAGTAGAGAAAACTTTTCAGTATTGTCATAGAGAGGAGAGGAGAGAGAGACAGTCACGCCCGCGATTCAGATTATAGGCGAAAAAGAATTAGGCTCGTTCGCTGAGCGAGAACGAGAGCGAGAAGGAGGGAATGATATTCTCTCTCGCTCGGCGCGCCGACGATTGCCGATCGCGTGGCTCACACCGATAGACCGAGCCGGCTGTGTGTGCGTGCATAGCGAGGGAAATCTCGTGCAAGTCCGTCACTAAATTCGCATCACTGTCTGACAGTTTTCTTAAAGAAAAAAATATGCAAAAGAATGGATATCTGGCGACGGTATCAGGGGCAGGAACATATCCAGCCGGTGCGGGAATTTTTTTTATCTGAGTCAATGCAGGGCCATAATAACTTCTCCGCCGGTGCGAGGGAATGGTGGTCGTTCCCTTTAGAAAATTCGCAACTGCGACTTACGGAAATCGAGAACCCTAACCCGCCGGGTGATGGGTCCGTACACCGTCGCCGCCGCCAGATATTCGTCTACAAGCTCTAAAACTTATTATGTATTTGCTAGAGAATTATGACATCAAACATTTGAAAGTCTCTTTTGCGAAACTCCATCACATTTCATTAATACGTAAATAGATTGAAATGACATAATTTTTAATTAAATAGATGTTTGTATTATATATTTACATTTGTATTATATATTTATTTATAAATTGTCCTATTTGTGTCGTGTTTGGTGTCTTTTTAATGGTAAAACATCTCATGAAGCCATTGCAATAATTTTTAAACGAATTAAACGCGAAACATAAAAGTTGTAATTTTCATGCTAGAAGGTATTTAAAGTCGTGAGTTCACTGCTACGGAGAGATTCCCGATATCGTGAAAGCGAGAGCGAGAACGAGTAAAGAGCAAGCGAGATGTCACTATGAAAAGCGATACGTAAACAGATCGCCGCGAGCTTCGGCACTTTTCGAGGAAGTGTCATCTCGCTTCCTCTTTACTCGTTCTCGCTCTCGCTTCTGCAATGTCGGGAATCTGTCCGTAGTAAGGAACTCAGGAATTTAAATATTTTCTAACATGAAAATTACAACTTTTACGTTTCGCATTTTACCTGTTTTAAAATAATTGTAATGGCTTAATGAGATGTTTTATCATTAAAATAACACCAAACACGACAGAAATCGGGCAATTATTGAATAAATATATAATACTAATATTGAATATGTAGTCAGTTAAAAAATATGCGATTTGTGTCGTGTTTAGTGTCATTTTAATGGTAAAGCATCTCTCTTAGCCATAGCTACAATTTTCCCACCGATAAGGTGTGAAGTAAATGTTTATTGCTGCTACAACTGTTAGATAAGAGTGTTAGTGACACTTACGAAACGAACTCATGACAGCGATTCTCCACTGTCTCTACACAAATGCATATTGTGCGAGTTGGTATATTCGGTGATATATACTACTGCTCCAGTGGTACAATGTGTCGCATAATGATGTCACTGACACAATGACATATACGTATATGCATTTGGGAAACAGTGAAAAATCGGTGTTGCGCGCTGATTTCGTGCATGCCGCAACATATAAGCAGTTCGAAAAAAACGTCCGACGAAAGCGTTACGACGTTACGCATGATAACATGAATAATCAGCTAACAAATATAAATAATAATCCATATTGCGAGCAAAAGGTGATGGTAAAGGAAGTGGAATGCATAAATCACCTGCTTCGTAATCTGTACAGGAAGCTGAGAATCGTATCACAAACGACTCAGCCGAAAATGCAAAGAAAACATGGCTTTGTGCAAATATGAAATGTTGTAGAAAACAACATTGTAAATATGCGAAGAGAATTGAGAAAAGCAGTCGCTATACGAAATGAAGAAGGGCGACCTCATTATTACAAGGTTATGGAATTACAAAAAGATATTTTAAATATTCCTAGCCATATTTATGATGAGTATAAACGATGTAAAGAACGCGGTCGTACATGCACAGATGATCGCGACGAAATGGAGAAAAATTATGTACCATTTTTAAAGTTGCACAGTCTGTAAGCGAAAATAGAAGATGTTTTCAGATTTATAAGCGCTCATTCCGATAACTTGTTATGCAATGTAACAAATAATCGTACAGAATCGTTCAATTCGATAATCTGCGAAGACATCGGTGGAAAGCGCATTCATTTTGATGAACGAGGCTCTTACAATGCTAGAATTGCAGGGGCAGTATATTCGCAACAAGTTCTGACGCAAGTGCATAAAGACATGTACAAAAGTGTCCCTCTCGTTGTCGAGAAATTGGAAAAAGGACGACAGATAAAAGTTGTGAAAAACAGAGAATCTCGACTAGTAGATGGAAGATAAAAAAAATAAAACGAGTGTCGGGAACAGATCGTTATTACGGCCCGCAATCGCAAAAACCAGATCATCCATTTGAAGTATACGAGCAACTTCGAAAAAATCATTTGGAAAAGTTATTCGAAAATAGTAGAGGCAGAGAGAAAATTGAATGCGATACGAGAGGTCAAAATGAATCCGAATTATGGCATTCATTGAGACGCGAAATGTTGACGGCATCCAATTTTGGAACCGTGTGCCGCATGAGACCAACAACGTCTTGCGCAGGGACTGTAAAAAACATTTTGTTTCCTCCGTTTATCGACACCGTAGCCATGAAATATGGTCGTGAAAACGAAGAGAACGCGAGGAAAGAATTGAGCGCAAAGCTGAATAAAGAAATAAAAATTTGCAGATTATTCATTGATGATGAAAATCCATGCTTAGGTGCTTCTCTTGACGGACTCGTTGAAAAAGATGGTCTCGTCGAAATCAAATGTCCTTTGTCAGCTGAGCATTTGACAGCAGACGAGGCTATAAAGACATTGCCTCAATTGAAAGGCATTTGATAGAGAAAATCCTGATGAAATGAATCGGAATCACCGATATTTTTATCAGGTTCAAGGGCAATTGAATATAACGCAGCGAAATTACTGCATTTTTGTTATATGGACGCCAAAAGGTTTTAAAACGTTACGTATTAACAAAGACGTTGCTTTTTGGAAAAATAAGATGCTGCCCTAATTGACACGCTTCTATAATGAATGCATGCTTCCGAAAATCTTGGACAGCCGCCATAATAGGCATATGCCAACTAGAGATCCAAGATATATAATCGAAGCTAAAGAACAAGCATGCAAAAAATTTATTTATTATAAAATTTATTATAAAATTATTTATTATAAAAATTTATTTATTATAGTCGAAAAACTAACCGACGAGATATAGAAAGAGAAAGCATCCAAGAGAGCAAACGATTAAAATCAAATGTTTTGCAAACTACTGCTTCTCTAGATTTGGAGCAAGATGACGATTGTGTCATTGTTAGTTATTCAAATGACAAACGAGATCTAACAACAGATGATGTGGCGAGACATAAAAACATTCTAGATGACATGTTGCTCCTATTTCTTTCGTGAATGAAAATGTCTTGCCTAGATGCAGCAAGTTAAACGACGAATCGTTGGATCGATTTTTACGCGTCGTAAGAGAAACTTCTGCATTTGAAACACAAAGTGTGCTATTTTTAGAATTACCTCACATGATCGTAGCTAGTCAGAGCAATAGAAGCTTACAGATCATTGGAGGTCATTGCGGTGATCATTGGCGATGCATTTTCTTCGATGGCACCAAACTTCGCGTGTACGATAGTTTACCTAACTGTACGTACGATAAATTGGTAGCTAAAGAAAAAAATTTTATTCATCGCTGTTATCCGCATATAAGCGAAAGTAACATCATTTTTGAAAATGTTAACACACAACCGGATTCCACGTTTTGTGGAATTTATGCTGCAGCTTTCGCTACAACTATATAATACAACATTAGGCGGAAATCCTTGCGATGAAAAATACTCCAAGGATGTATTATGCATGAGACAACACTTTTACAAAATTATAGAAGGCAATAGACTATTGCCTTTTCCAAGGCGATAAAAAATTATTCTTAAAAAAAACCTCGAATAAATATCTTCGAGAGAAAAGATGCCTTGATGCAATGTTTACAAAAATCGGAGAGACGAAAAAAATATATTGGTTACGTTCTCACGGGAATGGGCGATGGAGGAGTCCATTCTATATTCTCTTTTATATAATATTGTCGTGATATATTTTATTAATATTTGTAAGTTTATATGTATCATATTAAATTATACAAATATATAAATGATTATGTAATATGGCTAAGAGTTTGCATGACATACTTTTTATTAGCCTTTTACTTATATCGATTCAAAAAATGAATCGTACCGAAGAACGAATACGTATAAATTATATGTATAGTTTACATAAAACAACTTTTATAAATACACTCAAACGCAAAAAACCCGGTACACTAAAAATTTGGGAAAAAATTACAAAATTTCAAATGATCATAACTTGGTAAATAACAAAGATACAAATATGCGCAGAAATGCAAAATGAAGCTTGAAACGTCCTCTTTAAGAATATCTGAATGGCAATTATGCTCGGCCATTTTTTTCAAAATGGCGGATGATAAAGTGAGAGGATGCAAAATTGATAATCAAAGGTCCGTGTTTGCGATGGTGTATGGTGTGCATCAGGTATCGCAGCGTAATGGGACCAAATGCACATGAAAGTATAGAGTGTTATTTTTAAAATGCTACTTTACCGAGCTCGATGTGATCATTTTTCACTGAGTTGTTCCAAATTTTGCTAAAAATTTTCTTGTTAAATTTGCATAATTCAGTGAATAAGTATCACATCAAGCTCTATAAGGAAGTATTTTAAAGAAAACATTCTATACTTTTAGGTATTTTTCGTCCCATTGAGCTGCGACACTTACTTTGCTCCATGCGCCGTCGCACGCTCGAACCTTTTTTTAGCAACTTTTCATGGTCTCCTTTTTATCACCCGCCATTTTGGAAAAATATCGTTGCGCACAATTTCGATAGATCTTTCGAAAAGTATGGTTTCAAAGCTTTCAAACCGTTTTTGAAATTTGCTGCTAGGATATTTAGGTGTCGAGATATTCAATTTCGAATTTGCAACAAATGTCGATTCAGCGAGGCTTAAGGGGCTAAGAGGCTCTGCGGTTCGTTTGGCTCTTTCATAATTTCAATAGCCGCGTTCATTATTCTCTATACAATAATTTACACAATTTTGCGAATTGGAAATTTAATTTTTATCAAAAGTTATCATTCTTTACCCTTCAGTTACGCATGATCACTGTGGTATACACTTTAGTTCGCGAAGCTGTCCCTAGCTCTCTACCTTCTCCGTACGATTGGCCATTATGGTACACAGCTTGAATATGCTGTTCAGGATCGCGCCTGAGTTCGCGATGACCCGGCGCGCGGGATGCTGAGTCGCTGGACACCACCTGAACGTCGAAATTCCCTGGTGCTCCTAGTCTACGGAGCCGCCGCGACGCGGCGATCTGGGTTGTCGCGCGCGCGAGCCCCTCGGCTCGCACGCGAGTTCCAGCTGCCCAGTACCGCGATTCTGTAACTCGTTATTGGAGTTAACGACAGTTTCGTTATTGTTGCGCAGCTTTTCTACGGTATACAAAAGTTGCGCAACGATAACGAAAGTATCGTTAACTCCAATAACGAGTTACAGAATCGCGGTACAGGGCATATAAGAGTGCCCGCGGAGACGCTCAGAGATTGCCTTCGTACAGCTTTTGACCTTCGTACGGTCCACTGCCGATAGTGGCACTATCTCTTGTACGCTGGACTTCGCGAGTTTGTCAGTACGCCGGGCTTACGTTCTGGCTTGACTGAGATTCTGTCGGTGCGCCGGGCTTTAACGCCTGGCTTGACTGGATTTTTCTTAAATGTATGTGCCAAGACAATAAACAAAGACAAACAATTTTCCTTTTCCGAACGGGTTCACTCCGATAAGCGCTGCCTCGTGCGACTTTTCTTTTTCCGTGATCTTTTCCTTTCGAAGCTCGTTGCTTCGTGCAACTTCATCAATTTAAACCATAATTGATTGTTTCGCATCGAAATTATTGCGTCGATTATGGCGACGATAAATCCTGAAAAGGCTGCTCAAGTTATTGCTTTAATTGAAGATGGTAGAAGTCGAAGGTACGTTGCTCAGGCACTTGATTTGTCAATGTCAACTGTGCAACGTGCTTATGCCAGGTACTTACAAACCAATTCTTTCCATAGAAGGCCTGGATCGGGACGTCCTCGATGTACCAATCACAATGATGACCGATTTATTGTTTCAAATTCGTTAAGAGACAGACATCAAACATCTGTTCAAATTAGAAACAATTTAAGGGATGTCCGCAACATTAATGTATCCGTTAACACCGTTTGGAGAAGATTAAAGGAACAAAATCTGCTTTCGCGCAGGCCAGCAGCTGTACCTTTGCTTAAATGTCACCATCGCGTAGCTCGACTCAATTTTGCAGTTGAGCATAGAGACTGGACTTATGCAGACTGGAGCAAAGTACTCTTTAGCGATGAATCTCGTTTTTGTGTCTATTCTCCAGATGGACGAGAACGAGTTTATCGTCGCGGTGGAGAACGATTTGCAGACTGTACGGTAAGTGAGAGGCATAGCTACAATGGAGGCTCTGTAATGATTTGAGCAGGAATTTCAGCTAATGCTCATACAGATCTGCACTTTTTTGACAAGAATATGAACGCAGATGTATACGTGGAAGACATACTCATTCCGTATGTTGTTCCGTACGCACCCTTCATCGGAGAGAACTTCTTGTTTATGCAAGACAATGCTCGACCACACACTGCGAGAAGAATGCTTGATTTCTTCGATGAAGTTGGCATAAATCGACTCGATTGGCCAGCAAATAGTCCAGATTTAAATCCAATCGAACACTTATGGGACAACCTCGGCAGGAAAGTGCGAAATCACGTACCTGCTCCTCAGTCACTGCGGGAACTGCGAATAATTCTCGAAAATGAATGGAATACAATTACGCAGGATGAAATTAAAAGACTAATAAGGAGTATGCCTGATCGTATGAATGAGGTAATACGCGCACGAGGCAGTCATACCCACTATTAGTACACACACACACCACACACACAGCAGAGAGGGTTTGGAGTCATTAATTACTGCAGGAGTGACGAACTGCGGGGTCATTATCTCTGTTGTAACACCACACACACACACACACACACACACACCACAAGGAGGGTGTGAAATCTTGAAATACTGTGGAGCTGACGAACCACGGGGTCCTTATCCTTGTGGTATACAAACACACACACACACACACACTACATACAATGGGACTTTTCCTACCAGTAAAACTCCATGCGGTTTATATTGGAAAGACTTACAATCATAATTTGAGCTAATGACAGCGGTATCTTAAAACGCAATTCATCTTTATTACGTAATATCGATTACGCAAAATGAAGAACCTAAATTGAATTTTACTTTCATTTCCCTGGCTTTTAAAATAATAAATGCAAATCATTGAATATATTATGCTGGTTATGTAAATTATTATATAGAGAAACATGAACACAGCTATTGAAATTATGAAAGAGCCAAACGAACCGCAGAGCGTCTTAGCCCCTTAAGCCTCGCTGAATCGACATTTGTTGCAAATTCGAAATTGAATATCTCGACAGCTAAATATCCTAGCAGCAAATTTCAAAAACGGTTTGAAAGCTTTGAAACCATACTTTTCGAAAGATCTATCGAAATTGTGCGCAACGATATTTTTCCAAAATGGCGGGTGATAAAAAGGAGACCATGAAAAGTTGCTAAAAAAAGGTTCGAGCGTGCGACGGCGCATGGAGCAAAGTAAGTGTCGCAGCTCAATGGGACGAAAAATACCTAAAAGTATAGAATGTTTTCTTTAAAATACTTCCTTATAGAGCTTGATGTGATACTTATTCACTGAATTATGCAAATTTAACAAGAAAATTTTTAGCAAAATTTGGAACAACTCAGTGAAAAATGATCACATCGAGCTCGGTAAAGTAGCATTTTAAAGATAACACTCTATACCTTCATGTGCATTTGGTCCCATTATGCTGCGATACCTGATGCACACCATGCACCATCGCAAACACGGACCTGTGATTATCAATTTTGCATCCTCTCACTTTATCATCCGCCATTTTGAAAAAAATGGCCGAGCATAATTGCCATTCAGATATTCTTAAAGAGGACGTTTCAAGCTTCATTTTGCATTTCTGCGCATATTTGTATCTTCATTATTTACCAAATTATGATTATTTGAAATTTTGTAATTTTTTCCCAAATTTTTAGTGTACCGGGTTTTTTGCGTTTGAGTATATATTATTTGCATGTTGAATACATGCAAATTCCTCTGAGAATACATGCACTGAAAGAAACACAGCGAAAACAGTGTGAACCATATTATGGAATTGTATTCTAAATATGTGTGCGACAAAAATAGTTATCTATGTGCTGTTAAATCGTTTGTATACTTGTACAGGACGATAAAACACTAAAACTTCAAGATATCATGTCTCAACACATAGAATACAATGTAAAAGGCTTTCTACTTTTCACTGCGACTTTTATGTGTGTTCTAAATGATTACTTTATATATAGACTATATTTCAATATGCATTGCGAATATTGAAGATCTATAATATATATTATGTATACTATATGTTTTCATAATGGGTGCGTTCAGTGGAGAAAACCGCTCAGTGAGCGATTAGTGACTATTGGTCCTTACTGTTCCTTACACTCAGACCAATAACGTTGACGAATTACTCAACAGTTGCGCAACTGTTGAGTGTTGTGAACGCACCCAATGTATATTTTCGCAATATATATGGAAACGTGTCTATATGTACATATCGATAAATGTCGATAACGAAACTGTAAATGTCGGTATTATCGACATTATTAGTTCCGCTCAGATGAGGGCGCAATCGCGTTGGAGTTCGGTCGCCGCTCCAGGATCCCTTTAATGACCTAATACAAAATCGAACGATGTTTTTAGTTAACCAAATATTTTTGTACCTTTAATATTATTTGTATATTATGTTTCTTTTTTAATGATTGGCATGAATTGTAGTGTGTAGGAAATGGAGACACATGAGAGAGAGAAAGAGAGCGAAGAAGAAAGAGAAGAAGAGAGAATGGATTTAGAGGAAAAAAAAGAGGAAGAGAGGAGGGAAAATGTTAAAAGTAAGAAATGAGAAGTAAGTTTTATTTAACCATAGAAATATATTTACAATATTATTATGCACAGTTATAAATTCATTCATAAAACCATGGAGGTAAGAATATCTGGAGGGAGCATAAAGTATTTTTGAGGGCGAGGGGAGTGAAGCCTGAGAGGTGAGAGGAAATATCCGTAGCGGCCATCTTGGTGGTTCAAAAATAACATATATATAAGATACGATATATGTAACTCAAATCTATTTTTACGTCATACGGCGTGATTATAACCAAAGAATTTTGAGGTTGTGTGTGTTGCACATATTTTGTAATAAAAGTGCTTGCAATAAAGTTGTTTATATCTGTAATAAAGTGCTTTGCAATAATAAATTCACATAATAATTCACGCAATATGCCTGATTGTTATGCAAAAGACTGCAAGAGCAGAAGACACGTAACACGAAAAAATAAAACACAATTGAGATGGGAATACTCGCATGGCAGACTAATTACATTTCACAGATATGTTTTAATACTATTGATTATTCAAAGTAAAATTATATTTTATATCATTGTTGACATTTTTTAAAGTAATTTGATAATTACAGAATTCCAAAGAAACCACAAGTACGTAAAAAGTGGCTTGATAGAATGGACTTAAATGACAGTAATGTTCCAGAAAATGCATTTATTTGCTCATTACATTTTGAAGAAAGTGATATGGACAAAACATCACTTAATTGTATTAGAATTAGATCTGGTGCTGTCCCATTTGTATGTATAGACATAGAATTATCAGTTTCAAGTATTTTATATTTTGTAAGACAATATGTATTAACAAAATATGTATTACAGAATAATATGAATATGAAAAATGACGAGTCTCCTGTGAAACGAAAAAAAATATTGGACGAACATAATTATAATTTAATGAAAGAGTAACAGAATCTTGATCCTGTAAAAATACAAAAAATACATCACAATGCAGAAAAAAGTATGTTAAAACATAATTATCTTATTATAAAACATATATTATTTAGTGATCATCTTATTGTAACTGTTTAGTGATGTGGAGTTATGAATAATCTTATTAATAATTTCTTATAAAATATAATGATTCTTTTAATGACAATTATATAGATTATATAGATGATCCTGAAACATGAATCAAAGAAGCAGAAAATCTTGATTCCATGGAAATATGTGACAACATTGAACAAGGTATATTTATCAATTGCAATAGATAAAACAAATCATTTTGTAGAAACACTGTTAAGTGATAGCGGACTATTACAAAAATTTTATATTAATAATAAATTGGCCAGTGATTTTTAATAGTTTTGTTACTAGTTACTATAGATTGAATAAGAGAATAAAAATTTAGCATTTCTACTCAAGATATGTAGTTACTTTTTTTTCCTAATAAAAGAATAATGTTTATGAAATTTTTTTCGTTTAGTTATATTTTTTCATCAACGTTGTATTTGATACAGTTTCCCAGACGAGTACACCACGTACTTCAAGAATTAAAAATCAAGGAATAATTGTTTCGCCATATCTATCAGAAAACACGCCACGGAAACAATCGTTGAGAACTGCGTTGATGTATACGAGAAAAGAATTTCAGAAAAAAATTAAAATGTTACAACAAAAGCAACGACGAACCATTAAGTGTGTTGCAAAATTGAAAGATGTATTGACATGTTTGAAAAAAAAAAATCTTCTTAATGCAGAACAGCTGGATGTCTTAAAAGATTTAGGTAATTTCAACAAACAATTATTAAAACGTCAAGTTAATAAGATTAATAAAACTCCAACGCCTAAAAAGTATAGGCCAGAATTAAGATCGTTTGCTTTAACGTTGCACTTTTATTCGCCATGAGCGTATGCATTTATTCGAAAAAAATTTGATACTTGTTTACCCCATCCAAAAACAATAAGTAAATGGTACAAGTCGGTTCACGGTGAACCTGGTTTTAACGAGGAAGCATTGAAGTCCATTAAAAAACGTGCTAATTTAGTAAATTATCCTCTTTTTGGCGCTCTTATATTCGATGAAATGGCTGTAAGACAACATGTAGAATATGATGGTGAGAAATATTGTGGATATATAGACTTGGGGCCTAATATTGATTGTGAATACGGTATAATAGCAAAAGAAGCACTAGTGTTTCTTGTAAATTGTATTAATGGATCCTGGAAAATTCCCATTGGATATTTCTTTATTTCTGGTCTGAATGCAGAGCAAAAGTTCAATATGGTTCGTCAGGCATTAATACTATTGCATGAGCATGAAATAAATATAATATCTGTAACTTTTGACGGGGCTCCAGCTAATTTAACCATGTGCACACTTTTAGGATGTAATTTTAACTTTACATCTTTTCAGACTTATTTCTCTCATCCGATAACGGACAGAAAAGTTACTGTATTTCTCGACCCATGCCATTGTGTGAAACTATTACGTAATTGTATTGGAGAACATAAATCAATAATTGATGACAATGGTGATATGATCCAATAGGAACATTTTACGAAGCTTAATGACATTCAAGTTAAGGAAAGTCTACACTTGGGTAATAAATTAAGAACGCGTCATATACAATACCATAAACAAAAAATGAAAGTAAAACTCGCAGTGCAAATCTTCAGTAATTCTGTAGCTGATGCATTAGAAATTTGTAAAAATGATTTACGATATACAGATTTTGCAAATTCGGCCCCAACGATAAGATTCATACGAATAATAAATGATCTTTTTGATATCTTAAATTCGAGGAACATGAAACAGATAGGGTTCAAACAACCGTTAAATAAAAACAATAGTTCTATAATTTTGGAAAAATTAAAAGAAGGCTATAATTTCCTATCACAATTACGAAAGACAGATGGTCAATTGTTGATTTATAATCAACTAAAAATAAATGTGCATTCCTCGGTTTTATGATATGTATCAAAAGTATAACAATACTTTATAAAGATTTAGTTGTTAGTCAAGACGTATTAAAATATATATCAGGTTACAAATTTAACCAAGATCACGTTGAATTGTTATTCAGCTCTGTACGAGCTCATGGAGGTTCTAACAATAACCCGACGGCTCGGCAATTTAAAGCCGCTTATAAAAAAATTCTTGTCCATACAGAGATCACAGAGACAGCAACTGGTAATTGCATCCCGCTAGAAATAATTTCAATACTACATGTTTCTGCGAATTCTGCAACTATAATAAATCAGTCAACTCCGAAATCTCGAGTAATAGATGATAGCAATCATGAAGATAGGAACGAAAATTTACCTCTTTTGCTTGATACAATAACGCTTTCAGAATTTACAACGAGAGTTATAGCTTATATTGCAGGTTTTGTTGTAAGACATTTAGAAAAAATTCTACATTGTGAAACTTGTATCGAAGCTCTTACTGGCAACGAAACACATATCGAATGTTCTTTAATTAATATTAAAAATCGTGGGGGCTTAAGATTGCCTTCACACGATGTAATTGTAATTTGTACTAAAGCTGAAATTGCAATTCGTTTAGCTTTGCGTGAAAGTGGCGATAAATGTTTATCAAAAAAATTTACAGAAATTTATCTCTTGAATCAAGTTTTGCAACGTCTCATTGAAAATAGAAATATTTTCTCAAATATAGAAGAACATTCTCGTGATCAAACAATTTTAGAAAATCATGTGTTTCATCTTATGAGAGCAATCGCCTCTAAATATATTAAAATAAGATTACATTTTATAGGGCGTAATATACTTCGTGATAACATAAGTATAAGGCAAGCATTTAACAAAATAGTTTTGTTTAAGGGACAATAATTCTAGTAAACAATAACTAACAGTAACATTACACTCATGTTCTAATTTCTAATTATACAATATCATAATGTGCATCCTACGTAACAGTTACATCTTGAGTAGAAAATTATAACATTGTATTGTGTTACTGGTAGTTTTTGCGTTTACATTTATATTTCTTTTATGTTAATAAAAAGTAAGACATGCGTTATAGTCTATAACTATAACTATATTATAAAATTATAATTTACTTTTATAATTATATTATATTTATAATGCAATTTTTATTTTGTCATACGTTTTGTATATTTCATAATAAACCATACGTAAATTGATTATATTTTTGTTCTCTGAAATTACTTTTTCTCACAATGCATCAAATTCAATTTATTATTTTTATTCATGTGGAAGTTGTATTTCCAAGACGTTACAATAGATATTCCATGTAATCACCGTCACTGCTGTCGCCATCTTGGTAGTTCATAGACGTTACAATAGACTTACACTCCCCTTTCCCCTTAGGCTTCATGATCGGAGAAATATGCTCCCTCCAGATATTCCTACCTCCATGCATAAAACTATATTCATAAAATTTTCTATATAGGCACTTTTCCATATGAGGAGAATAAGGAAAAGGATGGAGAGGAGGATGAGGGGGACAGGGATGGTGAGATATGGAGTGACCAAGAAGGAAGAGAAGGATGGAGAAGTCAAGAAAGCACACTTGAGACACTTCACTTTTTTATTTCTTTGAATGATTCGTTAACAGATTAGAATTTTAATCTGTGTGGATATTGACTGCTTCGCAAGCCAAACATTGCCGACAGATAAGCAAATAATATCTTTTTATCTTTATGTTTTCTGATAATATCAATAATTGCTTTATCAACCAGTTTTTGATCTTTTTTTCTCAAGTCGCTTGGTGTATATTCCTCCTTCTTTTTGCTGAAGATATCTCCTTCTTCTTTCTTAGCACGCTTGTCACGCTTCCTCTTAAAGTATTCATCTCTCATGTGTTGTGGTAATTCAAAGCCTGAGAGATCCAGCTTCGTGGATGTAGCTATTACATAATTTTGGCTCACTCTTCGCAGAGGACAACCGTTGATCAAGAATGGTCCTGTATGGATTCATTACCATATAATTAATAAATCATTCCTACATTATAAGAATCGATAATATCAAATATCCAATGTGTGAATAATATCATAACTTAATTTCTAAGCCTTTTTATATGTTTACGATTTAATATTATATCATTGCTAATACATCCTAAGATATTACAACTGAGCATGTGTAGTTTTGTGTTTACTACATAGAAAAAAGAACAATTCTCCCAGGAAAATTGTACCTTCATAGTTATATCTTACTAAACCACTATTCCATACATATTTACTGATAACTGTCAGCTCAACAGATGTCATTACTTTAAAATATAATTACACATATACAATGACACTCAGCAAATTGAAAATCAATAGTAATTATGTACAGAATAATGACCCTGATGATGCTGATATAATGACATATAATGATAAACATGTACCAGTAACCAAAAGCAATCCACTCTTCAATTGTTTGAGGAAAACAACCCTTTTGCCCTTATGAGGACCAGCCAACATAATGCAGATGGTTCCTGGTATCAATGAAAGTCGTAGATAACGACGATGATCACGGAAGCACTTTTTAGCATGATGCACAGTGACTGGATCTGCAGTAGGATAATTGGCACGTCTCTTCTTCAAAAGCACAATACGTGTTTCACCATTCTTGTCACCACCAATCTGCTTCTCAATTGTCAATCGTTTCTTCGGCTTTACCTGTCATGATAAATTCATTCATACAGATTTTAAACAAAATAAAAAAGTTGGACTAACAAGAGCCATATAAATCTTACTTGTATTTAATCATTTTAAAAACTAACAGACAATTTTTAATTACATTCTTCACAGCATTTCGATTGTATAAGTATTATTACATGTAACAATTATAATTTCAGTATTATATCAGAGTGCAAATAAAACAAAATGCTCTAATCTTAACTCACTTTCTTTGGAGTCTTCTTATCGAGGAATTTATAGATTGCCTTCTTGTGATACATACGTGTACGACTAAATCTGTACACACCATTTCCCAAATCATAGTTTCTAGGTTTCGAAAGCGACTTTTTCTTCTTCGCCGTCGCTGCAGCTGCAGCTACAGATGCCGATATCGGCGCCACCTTCTCCGGAGTATCCGCCATCTGTAAAGGTGAACGATCAGAAGTTATATGCCACATTTTACAAAATATATAATACACAAGTGTGCAAACAAGAGACTCGTTGAAATTTGCATCATGTTTAGTTTCCTAAATCATTTTTTGATATTTAAAATAAATTTAAAATAAAAAATTCGAAATTACAATCAGGAATGTTACACGCAAACCGCACAATGCACACGTGATGAAATTGTAAAATTAGTGTTCGTTGCCATAAAAATACGATATTCGTACAGATCGGGCTAAATTGTGCGATATTTGTTCGCTAATTTCAACGAATTATTGTTAATAACAATTTGATTTCTCCGATTATACCAAGTTACTTTACGTACATCGAATCCACCATAAAACCAAAGAGAAGAAGGAGAGAGGTCACGGGCCGCTTTTAGCCGAGCCCAGTATGAGGCGCCCTCTGTACAACCGTGTATATGAACTACGATGCCAATATTCACGACTCTTTTCTGATTTCCCCCACCATGCACGCACCATAGCCGGCTCAGTCTATCCGTATGGACCACGCGCTCGTCAATCGTCGACGCGCCGAGCGACAGAGAGATATCATTGTGCATTCCGCATTGTGCAACCGCTCACTGAGTATGGTGTATATTTTTAAATCTAAAGATATATATCAATCAGATGCAAGAGCTCACTTAGCGCTCGGTGAGCGGTTGTAGTGCTGAATGCACCCATTCCCTCCTTCTCGCTCTTGTGTTCGCTCAGCAACGCGAGCGAGAATATCTTTCCCTCTTTCTCGCTCTCGTTCTCGCTCAGCGACGTGAGTGAGGCTAATTCTTTTTGGACTATAATCTGACAAGGGCTGCTACCAAACTTGGGGTAACTGATTTTGACGAGCTTTGGCAGAAATGTAGTATAGATTCAGCAAAAGATATTGTTAAGCGGAGACGATGCAACACTCAAGCATCTGAGAGAAATTACAAATTGAAATTTCGCGATTTTAAGTATGCACAGTTATTCTAATATTTGCAGAGTTATTGCCGAATGACAGTGTAGCGTAGTAGACTGGGCGCGGTACTACGCCAGATTGCGTGTTCGCGCCTAGTTATGTCTTGCTATTCTTTTTTAATTTGTTTTTTTTACTCTTACGAATAAAAATATATATATTACAGAAAAATAGGAAGATAAATTCATTATACAAATAGCCTTTCCTATGTTTTATGAAGGAGAATGGACACAATTCAAAAAGAGGTATATATTATATATAATTAGTATTTATTGCATGCATTTTTCAATTAATACATTTGTATGTATGTTGTTTATATGTATGTAATACATTTGTATGTATATATATAAAATTTATATACAGGGTGTCCCATTTTAATCCGGCCGGCTGAATAAAATTCGAGGATGATATTTTCCAGAAAAAAATGTCAGACAAATGTTGCTCAGTTCTAAGGGGGACATTCGATGCCATCAACAATTTTGATCTCGGGTGAAGGGTTCAAGGTCATTCAAGGTCAACTTTGTTTTTCTTAAATGGGAACTCCTATTTTTCACATCGGCAATCGATTCTACGTAAAAAAAATGAAACTTTTGTCTGAAGCATTTTTTTATAACGCAAACTAATTTCAGCCTCCAAAATTGAAATTTTCAAACTTTCTGAATTTTTTACTCGAGAATGATGGGATTTGGAGGGAAATTGCAGAAGACAAAAAGTTCTTGAAATGCTGCAAGGAATTCACTCGAATTTTCGCATAGTTGATCGTGCACTTTTTTCCGCCAATGTTTGGAAAAAATCTTTTATCTCATCATGTCCAGTACCCTCGGCATTAGCATCACCCGATGTGCACCACGTGGAGGTCGCCGATGGGATTTTGCACATCATTGGCCCTGAAAAGGGACGATTGATTGATTATTGAACTCGATCTATGACATCAAGTGCTCAATCTGGTGCCCATTCTGTGCAATGCACATTTGCACCCTCTGGCTTTATTTTTTATAGTTTCTTAAATAAGAAATAGAGAAAACGATAGTTAAAAAGTGTATCGAAGAAATGAATAATTAGAAATCTTACCAATATTGAAATCAAATGAAGAATGTAATATCCGTATCTAAACGTGGAATAACAACATGTTCAACGGTCTAATGTTATCGTACTCTGCGTTATTCAGAGTATATACAAATATAAATACCAAAAGGTATCTGTGTACAATATATGTATACAAATATAAATATCATGAAGCATCATATGACCAAACAAGAAAATATAAAAAAAATGAATAGTTTCAAATTATGATAAATGATCATGAAAAATAAATTACGATATTTTAACATAAAAGTAGCTATAATTCGGAAACGATTTATTTCCGGACCTATGTTTATATAGCTTTTTCTTTTTATTTTATATATATAATTTTATATATATATATAAAATTATATATATATATATAAACTATGAATACTATATTGAAATATTAATGTGATATATGAATTATATATATAAATATATATAATTATATTAGTGTACAAAAATAAATCATATTACGGATGCAAATTATATAATAAAATGCAATGATATATTGCAATACAATTGAAGTTAAAAATATTATTAAAGGCATTATATATCGAATATTTGTATATGCTGGGGAAAATTTAAAAGGTGAAAGATGAGGAAGGGATTATATTACCTGTGGTGGAACATTATTATTTCTCAACATCATATTTATAAAGTTTTGTCGGATTTTTGTTGTCTTATCTTCTTGGCTTTTATCTATTCTTCTTTCTAATGTAACATTTTTATTTGCATTTTGTTGCTTTATTCTTTTAATCATTAATTTCATACGTCTCTTCTGTGCTTGGAGTTTTATATTATTATCATAAAATTTTCTTGCCGTTGGAGACAACTTTTCTTCCGTGTTACTTCTGCAAGATTTGGTCTTCTTGTTTGCGATTTTAAGTGCAATTGTGTTTTCAGCGATCCTACTTCCTTTATTATTTCTTGTAATTGATCATGATCTTGTGTTTGTATTTGTGCTTGCATATGATATAATGTTTCTACGTCTTTCTGCAGTAGTGTTATATTTTCTTGTTGTGCCTGTTGTTGTTGTGACAATATATTCACATCCTCTTGTAATGGTATAGCAATTTCTTGTTTTTTTTATATCTTATCTATATCTATTTGTAATTCTTTATTATTCTCTTGTAAGGCTATAATATTTTCTTGTTGAATGTTACGTTCTTCATGTCTCATATCACGTTCTTAATATCCACTACTTGTTTGTTTTTCACTTATTTCTGTTGCCATATGAGGAACAGCAGCCCGAATTAATCTGCGAAGTTGGCTTCCGGTATAATCAGTTTCTTTGAAATGTTTATAACATACTCGTAATTTACTGATTTCTGTTTTTTTGTATGGCTTCAAGGTTAAATTTGTCATCCACTTCTCACGCATTTCTACATTTTTTGGGAAAGTGTGTGATGGCATTGTACCTGTCGACGTACAGTTGAGCACACAACATGCTCTTAGCATTTCTATATTATTTTTTTATATTTTTAATTGAAGAAAAATTACACTATATCTTTTGTTACCGCTATTTTGAGTCACTTCCTCACTCTCATTTACATTTCTATACGTACTTTTTCAATATGGCCGACACTCACACCATGCATCTTAGTTCTTGTTCGTGAGTCTGTCACTCAGTGAGGGCGCTGCAAACACTAGGACCGTGATACCAATAGGAGTTTATAACCCCTGGCAGTAATGCTAACGCTACACTAGTGCTGTTCATGAAATTTACTATCGCTATCGTGCTATTGACTCCACGAACAGTATTGGTAGCATTTGCGTTGGTAGCACTAATAGCGACTCCCCGAACGCACCTTTAGCGTCCAACGTTTGTGGCGCTCTCTGAAATAGGACATTTCTTCGGTGGTACTAAATTCAATATGGCGTCATGTGTCAATGTGTGTGTATGTATAGCTGTCTATGCATACCATAGGCATAATAAGAATAGACTGCGTGTGAGGGCCAAAACTTGAAGATCAAGTAGAAAGAGACGGACAATAGGTGCCGAGTATCTTTCTCTCTCACACAAGGAAAGGAGTGGGGAAAGAGTGGGGAGCGAAAAAGAATAGTGAAACAGCTGTATGCGGTTGAAAAGAGGTGCGTAGTCGGTTCCCAGTTTATTTGCTGCACGATTCAGGAGATGCTCTGCTTTATTTATTTAAAGTTAGTATCAACGTATTGTTACGCGCTTAATTTCCCTGCGATCACAGGCGCATGTCGGTCATAGCAGGATTAAGGGTAGCGTGAAGGTTAGAATCACATTGGAAGATCTTCTCTAACTGCTCTGTCCGCGTTTCTCTGCAGCTTTATTTCTCTACTTTCCTTCTAATGCCTTGGACATTCGTTTCGCATTTTCATTTAAGAAAAACTGATTATTCTGTCATTGTTGTGTCAGTGCTGGTGTGTTGCTAAAAGTTTTTGTTGACTACAGTTAATCGAATCCGTCGACGCATCATAGCATATACATATTCACGGAGAAAACAAGGAATAAAATAATTTAAAAAATAGTTACTACGTGCTGTATTTGTGGTGTGGAAGAAAACCCTCTTTATCCACGATCATTTCATAAGTAATTTAAAAAATATATTTGTATTCAATATGAATGTAAACATATCGTAATTAATAATATATATACACATATATATAAGTGAAAATATATATGTAAAAAATTTACAGAATCCTAAAAAATGAAGAAATGCGAAAAAAATGGTTTCACGTTATTGACCGTGATGTATCTTACAAAGGAGTAAAAACAAAGGAGCAGTGACCACTTTACAAAAAATGACTATCATGAAATGAATGAATATAAACAAAATAAAATATTGAGAAAGACTGCAGTTCCATTAATTCTTGTGGAAGAAAATTGGTGAGAATGTTAAATTATAAATAAGAACATACATGTAATAATCTTACAGGAAGATGCAATAAATCCATTACATTGAAATATTTTGTTTTGTAGTAAACATGTGGAGAAGGATACAGATACCAATTTAAGCACAGATATAAATACAAATACAGCAGAAAATAATGACATAGACAATAAAAGAAATAGGTAAGAAACACTAAAGATACACTAAGATATACACCAAAAAGGAAAATAAAGTTATCGTAATATATAAGATAAAACATTAATGTATGTGAATATTTTTTGTTTTATAGTGAAAATATGAGTAAGAATTCCATTATGGACACAGATGCAGATATACATACACATGTAGCAGAAGATGTTAATAACATAAACATCCATAGCAACCATAGTAATAATCACAGTAGAAAAAGGTGAGATATCTAAAGATTAAAATAATTTTTCCTATCGAGTATTATTCCAACAAATTATAAATTATCAAAATTTTATTTTCAGGAAATTGTCACAAGAGAATTTTAGAAACTCAAAAATTAAAAAAATATTTGTAAACACTTCTAAACATGCTACAAAATGCTTCCGTAAAACAGATTTTGTGTCTGATGCAAAATGGGAACAGTTTGTAAGATATGTGTCATATATTCGAAATGAAACAAAAAATATGTGGCAAAAGAAAAACCGTATGCAAAAGAAAGTTTTAACTTATAAAGATTTGCTTCAGGACCTGAAAAGTAAAAACTTTATAACAAATAATAGTATAGATGCAATCAAAGTAAGTTGAGTTTAGCTATTTTCCATTCGCAGAAAGATTTGAAATTCACATTGTCCACAATGTTTATTCTTTTATAAGAAAGTTCATGATAACTCTCCAATCACAATGTAACTTCATCATAATATTAACTCTTATAGAAAGGTCCATGATAATGAAGCAAATGATAGAACAATACTTGATTTCTACATCATGTTAAAAATATGATATAACAAATATTGTGCGTATACATATACCCTCTCAATTTACAAATCTACAAATGCACTAATGATGTTATATCTTCGTTCTAAATAAGTTATTATGTATATGTCTATGCGTACAACTATTTGTCTCCTTGATTTCTTCTGTTTTCATATCTATATTTTGTACTTCCTTTTTCTTTATTTAGGATATATTGTCACCTGTTATGCAACAGTTGCTACTTACAATGTTAAATAAGAAGCGAAAAAAGTCGTTCCCCGAAAGTTTAAAAAGTTTTGCATGCACGTTACATTTTCATTCGCCTGCAGCATATTTGTATGTAAGAAAAATGTTTTTAAAAAGTTTACCTCACCCCAGTACACTGCGCAAGCAGACAATTCGTAGCAATTTCGGTATATCTGAACAATCGTTTAAAACTAAACTCGATAAGGTGCAAAATGCTAGAGAGAAAGGAAAAAACTTAGTTTTCAATATAACTTTTGATGAAATGAATATTAAGAAAAAAGTTGGGACGGCAAAGAATTACACGATTTTATTGAAACGGGTATTAAAGATAGTAAGTCTGACAGTCTGCCACTTGCTACCCATATTCTTTTTTTTATGTTAGTGTGCATAAATGATCATTTTAAAATCCCAATTGCATTTTATGTTATCGAGGCATTAAATGGTAAGGAAAAAGCAAATTTGTTAAATAACATTTTAAGTATTCTCCATGAAAAAGCAATTTACGTTGTTAGTATTACATTTGATGGAGCAACTTCTAATATTGCAATGTGCGAGATACTAGGCGCACAGTTAAAACATGTCAATTTTGAACATATGTTCCATATTTTAAGCATCCTATTGACAAATCTAAAATTATTTATATTTTTTATGATGCATGTCACATGTTGAAGCTTGTGAGGAATGCAATTAGTAAAGGGGTTATTAAAGATAAAGACAAAAATGTAATAAGTTGGAACTTTCTGAAAGAATTAGTAAATATGCAAACTGTGGAAAAATTACATGTTGCCAATAAAATGCGAAAAAGACATATACAGTTTTTTAATGAAAAGATGAAAGTTAATCTAGCAGCACAAACATTAAGTAATTCTGTGGCTGATGCATTGACGTTTTTAGAATATGAATTAAAAGAACCAAGATTTATAGGAGCTTCAACTACTGCAACATTTTGTAAAACTTTCAATGACATATTTGATATCTTAAATTCACGTAACATATACAATAAAACTGAAAATAAACATGCAATAACAAGAAATACATTATGTACTATTAAAGATAAAGCTAAAACTTTTATGCATTACATTGCTTCCTTAACAATAAATGATGTTCCCGTATTACAAAGCATCCTCAAAACAAGTTTCATTGGATTTATAATTAATTTGCAGAACGTTATTGCATTAGCAGAAGAATTATTTAATGTAAATGCAATAAACTTTCTTCTTACTTATAAATTATCACAGGACCATATCGAAACTTTTTTTTCATTGATTAGAAGAATGCATGGTTGGAATAATAATCTTAGCGTAAAGCAATTTAAGGTGTCATATAGAAAGATATTGCATTTAGCGAATGTGTCAATCTCATTGAATGCTAATTGCATTCCACAAGATGATACTGTATTGCTAACACTTTCACATGAATCTACGAATGATATACAGACAATTAACGAACAATGTAGAACAAAATAAAGATACTATTTTAGAAGAAAGATCTTTAGAAGATGAACCTTCAGATCTTATCTTTATTGAGCATAATTATGTATTACATGATAAAAAAGTTAATGAATATGCTGAAGAAATCATTGCTTACATATCAGGATATGTTGCTAAAACTATTATGAAAAGAATTAATTGTTCAGAATGCAAGCAATTACTTTCAAATAATACATATAAACAGTTGAATATAGAGCGTACCAGTAAACTTATACAGATAAAGGATCGAGGCAACTTATGTGATGCATCAAATGATGTGATTACGATATGTAAGATAGCATATAAAATAGTACGATGTAATCAACATAGACTATTTACAAATAAAAATATTCTTGCACATCTCATATGTGAGGCTGTACGCTGCATTCCTGTTATATATTTGACTATAATAATCATATATTCGATCAAAGTCCACTTTTTGATCACCGAAACCAAATAATTAAATTAATTTTGAAAACATTTTTTAATTTAATTTTAAAACATGAAAGTACATCATTCGCAGATTCGATACAACGAGTTCGGATGAAAAATAATAAAATAACCTTGTTCAAAAATCAATAAATAAACAACAACTTATATAAAAATATATATATATATTTTTTTAATAAAGATTATATTACTTTGTAATATTGATATTTTTATTACAACTTTTCCACACATATTCATGTATAAAATATTTAATCGTTTCAATATAAATGTTTACACGTAGTTTATAATAGTTGAAACACATTTATCTCTAAATTTTAAACGGTTTTATTTAACATTACACAACTTTTTTTAATCTAACATCATGTATATAGCACGTTATATTACTACGCATCACTGCGCATGCGTGAGCAGAGAAAGAAAGATACTCGGCACTTGCTTTCTGTCTCTTTCTACCTGATCTTCAGTCTTCACAAAAGTACACGCGCAGTCTATTCTTACTATGTCTATGATGCATACATATTTACACATATGTGCGTATAGTATATATAGGAAATACGAGGAATATTAGTGCGAAGTAAAAATGCAGAAAATAATGTGTATTCTATGAAATGTATATATTTGACGAAAAAAATGTAAATATGTATACATAAAGAAAATATTAATACCTTAAACATAAATATAAGGACAATAATTTGTTAATAATACTAAATTTTATAATAATATTAAAAGAAATTTGTAATAAAATTGTATAGTATCGCTGTCCCTAAAATGGTTGTAGCATACTCATAACTTTTTCTCCTCAGGTCCCTCTACTGGCTCCATTTTCAAATTCTTGAACCATTGTAGCCTACGTTCAGCATTTCGTGAGAATTTATGCGATGGTGCTGTCTTCCCTGTCGAACATCTTGGTACACAACATACTCGTACCATCTTGATCCTGCTGTTATGAGACCTATAAAAAAAATAAACCTGTATTTAGTTAAACAGATATTTGCATCATCAGTATACAATATTACAGTATCATGCATACTCAAATAAAACAAGTTGTTTGTCGCTAACAGGGAAAAGATTTTGGTGGTTCTTGAGTAACTGTTTCTTCTTGTTTTCTTCTTCCTTTGTTGAAGTCTTCTTGTAGTCCTTCTGCAAGAGAGAGAGAGAGAGAGTACATAAATATCTTCATAAATTTTATATATATATAGAGTAGATTCCATGAAGAAATTTTAGCTATCTATGCCTGTATGCAGCTCATGTTCAAAAAGCAACCAGCTAATATAACATGATTTGACATTACATTCAAGGATAGTCATAACATATTCTTCTTGTTTTCAGTCATCAATCTGCTGGAATAACTCGTACACAAGGTGTATCAAATTTTTTAGCAGCAGATTAACAGCAGAAACTAAGCACAAACTTCTTGCAGGCATGCATCGCTAAGAATTTCTACAATCTTTATCAAACTTGCTCTTGTTATGTTAGCATATTGCAAAGCTCACTTTTATTTTTTACTTATTAGTCTCTGTTAGTAAAAAGTTGACAATTATACTAATGCATAATATTTATATATAAATGCAATACAATATATAAAGACAAAACTTACACTTTAGTTGTCGTTACTGGCAGTAATACTAAAAGTTTTTCCTTCTCGCACCTGCTTCTTCTCGTGCTTCTTCCTCGTAACACCTCTTCTTCGTAACACTTTTTTTTCTTATTGAAGGCTTAAAGCACTAAAGCATTAAAGCGAATGCAACTGTAGCAATATGGCGGCCACAAATTAGTTCCGATTTCTCACATGTCCCATCTCAGAGAGCGCTGCTAACGCTAATCATTTTTGCTTCATACAGCCAGCGGCACACGGTGCTTGTTTTCGTGCTGGATTGCTTGCTGGATGAAAATATTGCGTTGTGATTGGTACATTTCCGAAGATGGATGGAAATGCACCAATCAGAACGCAGTATTTTCATCCAGCAAGCAATCCAGCACGAAAACAAGCACCGTGTGCCGCTGGCTTAAGAATTTGCACGTCCTAAGGTGAACTATCATCCCCTTCACCTCTGCTCCTTTACACACACATGTGACTTTTGTTTACACTTCACGCCGGATTTGTTTATTCATGACTGTCATCATATTCGCAGTCTCTTAAGGCTCGTCTACATTAGCTATAAGAGTAAGGCTGTAAGGTTATAAGACATGAAATGAAATATTTTCATTCGCTGACAGCTTACGTTACAGCCTTACAGCCTTATTTTTACAGCTATTGTAGACGAGCCTTTAAAGGTAATCTTTTTGTATTTATAGTATTTGATGAGAAATCTTGAGTAATGAGGAATCTTATGTTTTTCCCATCGGAACGTTTTTGATGTCTCCTAACCATGCAAATCGAAGGAATGTATTTATTAATATTCTTGACTTGTAAATGCTAATTATATGCTATGTAAACGCATATGTAAATGCTAATTATATATTTGCCCTTTGTTACTGTATGCGCGCCCGTGTGCGTGTATGTGATGTTTTTGCAATTGGATGAGTTAACATTTTAGTATCTCTACACCTGCCTGGAAAGATGGAGCAAAGTAATGTATTTGTGGATATACTGGTGGAGAGACGAAAGGATTGCGATATTTCATGGGCTACACGACCTATGAACCCATTGCTACCCCATAAATTACCACCAGAGTCAAGATACACGAGGGAAAAGATAATAGAGTATATCTTGTCTAATGAACGAGTTAGACACACAATTAAAAAGTTAGCAGCTGCGAATGGTGTCAGTATTAAGAATATTGAGAAGAATGCACGTTGTATTTTGAATGAGATGGCTAGTAAAGAGGACTTGGCAACAGTTCGTTGGTTAGGTATTTATAATTTTTTACTCAAATTGATAAATTCCAATATATTTATTTATTATTATTCAATACTTCTTAAATTTGCGGTTGAATTCCAGGTATTTTCATAACAAAAGCTATGAAGAGAATATTCTCCAAAATCTATGTGAACGAATGCAGGCTTTTCAGTCTGAAGCAACAAATGCAAATGTCACAAGTACAGTACATCTATGTGCCAAGTCACAGAAGTTACTTGGACTTCATACTGTTGTCGTATGTTCTTTTTTCCTACGACATGGCATTACCGAATATCGCCAGTGGCATTGATTTTTATCAGATGAAAATAGTAGGAGAATTATTGCGGAAGACCGGGGCATTTTACATGCGACGTAGCTTTTCGAACGATCCACTGTATAAGGAGATCTTCCGCACATACGTCAACACTATCGTCAGTCACAGCAGCAGGGCGATAGAATTCTTCATCGAAGGCACCCGCAGTCGCAGTCAGAAGAGCATAACGCCGAAATACGGTAAGCCAACGAGACGTCAACAACTGAATATGCGCGATCGATCGAGCGACTCGTTTGTTCGCACGAATTATTCTTTCGCAGGTCTGCTGTCCATGATCCTGGAGAGTTTGCTTCAAAGTGACGTGCCTGACATACAATTCATACCAATAAGCATGAGTTACGAGCGACCGCCGGAGGAGTTGTTGTTCGTTTACGAACTGTTGGGTATCCCGAAACCAAAAGAAACCACGACTGGTCTTTTTCGTTCTCTATCCATACTGCAGAGACCTTTCTCGCACGGCCGTATCTTCTTCAACATTTGCGAGCCGATCTCCGCCCGCCACTACGTGGACTTATCGCTTCGCAGGGCGCGCATGTTATCACCCCACGTCAAGCTACCGTCGTCGGTCTCGGAGACCATGGCTTATCTCATTATAGACGCGCACAAAAAGAACATCGTGTTCATGCCAATCAATATCATCGCGTTGCTACTCAACGAGAGGATTCAAATGCGTCCGAGCGAGCCATACACGCTCGATTCGTTAGCCAAGGACTACCAGTGGTTCAAGAACTTCATCGTCGGGACGTTGGGCATGTCGATGCATCCCGCGACTCAAACGTGAGTATTTTATCTGTTATATTTTTTATTTCTATTTTTTTTATTTTATTTTTTATTTGTATATTTGTGAGGCTTTCATGCAATATGAGGAAATATCGGTGGTCTGTTTTTTTCAGCTGTACTGCTGAACTGGTGCAATAAATTAGAATAAGAAACAACTATGTTTTTTCTTACTCCAACTTATTGCACTAGTTCAGCGGTGCAGCTGATAAAACCAGTTCAGCAGTGCAACTAAAAAAACAGACCACTGATATTTCTCTATCCGTCGAATGTCTTCCAAATTGATAGCAACTACGTTTATCATGGATTTTTTTCCAATGCTTTATGAACGTTTTGGTCCCCTTCAAATTTCATCTTTTATGTTACAGCAATGATGACAACGTCGAGCAAGAAATATTGGAGTCATTGGAACCGCACGACGAATTTATCGTGTTCGATTCGTCGAATATGTTGAGACTTAAGCAGAGACACAAAACAAGCAAACAATCGATGAATACGTCCAAGGTCAAAGGACATGTCCTGTCAGATACGATCATGTCAGTGGCCGTGCCTGCCATTAATATCATGATTTACGTCAATCCGATTTTGGCTTCCCTGGTGAAGGCAGCTCTAATTACCACGACAATAGGAGAACACGGCACGTCGACCGGTAATAATAGCATATATTGTTTCTACTCTTCTTTCCGTGCCTCGAAAGACAGAGAAACGATGTTTACTTTCGCACTTCTCAATTTCTGCTAAAATTGTTCCTTTTCTTCCAAGGCGCGACATTCGATGTCTTAAAGCGATAAAGATCAATTGCTCGTTTGCGATGCAAATTGGATGTGTTACGTTGCTAAAAGAGAAAACATCGTTCATTGGCTGTGTATTTTTTAACACTGAGTCACTGTAAAGTTACCGTATCTCGTCAAATTATACACAAGGCAATCTGAAGTTGAATAGTCGATTGCCACGGTCAATGGTATATATATACAGGGTGCTAAATTTCAAACATAACAGGTAAAAAATCTCGAAAACTATGAAAGCTATTAAAAAAGCTAAAACACATGTTCCATGATTTCGAAGGGGAAAGAGAATGGCATTATCAGTTTTTTATTTGGAGGGCATTTTCAAGGTCAATTGAAGGTCAACTTAATTTATTAAAATAGAAAGCCTAATTTTTTTATTATATTTTCTTTTTCTACCAATTAATTTTAACAACTTTTGTCTGAAATATTTTTTTATTTACTTAATATTTTTTTAAATATTTAAGGAAAACTTGGTAACTTTTTCCACATTTAACTTACGATATCTCGCTAACTATTCGTTGAAAGAAAAAATAGTATTAGACTTTTTTACTTTATTTACTGTCAAGAATATATTACTATAATAGTGCCCTAACTTTTGTTAATTTAATAATTTTAAATTTCCGAAGGTCGATAAGTTAACAAAAATTATGGCACTATTATAGTAATATATTCTTGGTAGTAAATACTATTTTTTCTTTCGATGAATAGTTAGCAAGATATATCGCAAGTTGAATGTTGAAAAAGTTACCAAGCTTTCCTTAAATATTTCAAAAAATATTAGGCAAATAAAATGTTTCAGACAAAAGTTGTTAAAATTAATTGGTAGAAAAAGAAGATATAATAAAAAATTGGGCTTTCTATTTTAAAAAATTAAGTTGACCTTCAATTGACCTTGAAAATGCCCTCCAAATAAAAAACTGATAATGCCATTCTCTTTCCCCTTCGAAATCATGGAACACATGTTTTAGCTTTCTCTAATATCTTTCATAGTTTTCGAGATTTTTTACCTATTACGTTTGAAATTTAGTACCCTGTATAGACTCAATAGAACAATATAGATACATATGCATAAATATCACCTTTGAATATTTATTTTCAGTAATTATAGTATAGAGGATGCACCTTCAATGACTTTGACCTTGACATATGTTATCAAGACCATCACCCTTAGTGCAAATATGCAAAAGGTTTTAGGCGACGCTCGTTGTTTGTTAAAAAATTATCAACAAAAGAAATTCAACAAAATGAACGTAATTTGTATCCACCGTTTGTAATAAATAATGACCGCCAATTTAAACTTTTTGAATAATATGTGGAACCATCAAAACGAATTATCAATACATTCGTTTTTATTTACATAAGTTTTGGCACTTAAATCTTTCACCTTTTTGAATTGATAAGTCTACCATATACTAAAATTGTAGATTCCGAAATGATTAGCAAAGGCCCCTACACAAGGTTTGGCAAATAAATTTTTCGCCTTTCTAAATTGATAAGTTTACCATATACTAAAATTCTAGATTCCGAAATGACGCAAAGACCGTTACGCATGGTTTGGCAATTAAATCTTTCGCCTTACTAAAATAATAAGTCTACGATATAATAAAATAAATTCTGAAAAGAATAGTAAAAACTACTATGTAAGGTTTGCATTTGCAAGTAATTTATTTGTGCCAAACCTTGCATAAAGGTCTTTGTTGATCTTTTCAGAATCTGTTATTTTAATATATCGTAGACTCATTAATTTAGTAAGGTGAAAAATCATATTTATGAAACTCGTTTTGTATTTTCAATAATTATAATCATGTAATAAATTTATATTTTTGATAAATTTTTTATAAATTTATATGTTTATAAATTTATATTTTTTATACAAAATATATGCAAAAATGTATATTTTTATAACTCTTGTCAATATGATCGTGTGCTATGCTACTTAAATGAAAGATTTAAGAATATATAAAAGGAATGTTTGGATATGGTAATTTTTGGTAATTATGCAGGTATATTAAGTCTCTCTGCTCACATACTTGTAAAGTTTACCGTACCTAAATGTACACAGTGTTGAAAAATTACGCTCAATTAATGAAACTTCTTTTGTTGATAACTTTTTAACAAACAACGAGCGCCACCCAAAATCTTTTGCACATTGCTCAGAATGATGACCTCGACAACATATGTCAGGGTTAAAAGTCATTGAAGTCATCCCCTATACTGCATAACTACCTTATTTTCTATGTCTATAGCAAGTCATCATATATCGACTGAGTTTTTGTATAATTAGCGGGAATTGAATTGACGCGACGGTCAACGTATTAATAAACGAGAGAAACACTGATATATTATTCATATATATATATATATATATTCATATATATATATATATCATTAGTCTATAATGGGATATTATTCATATTTATCATTATACTCATATATTTGATTCACATTCGCAGGAGAAGCTCTGAAACGATACGAACTGCTTAGAATGCTGCTGGGTGCCGAGTTTGTCTTTCGACCGATCACGGATAGAGGTCTCGTTGAAACGGAGTGGAAAGAATCGTTGGATGTATTGCTGACGGAGAACTGCCTACATGCGCGGGGCGACTTGATTCTCCCAGGAGAAAACAGAAAACTCTTCTTTATCCTGCATAACGTCGCGCTGCCTTTCATAGACGTCGTGTGCGCGATGTGCGCCTTGCTTGAGGTAAAAATTCAAAATTCTCATTCGAAGGTTGATTCAGAAGTCTCTTCCCACAGAATATACATTTCTCTCGTCTGCGTATTTCCATTTATGAAAGAAACTCTTCGTTCACATCAACATTCGTTCAGTGTTCATGGGGAGATTTTTGAGTCAACACGATGACCGCCTCCAATTTCGATTATTGATTACGAATGATGTATCCTCACGCGAAATTCTTTTCAGCGAGGTGAGATAGTGTCAAGTGAACTCACGGATCGAACGGTTATCGTCGAGATGCAGAAGGAAGTGGAGAAGTTGATGCTGACAGGCGACAGCTGCTGTCAACATCCGTATTGCCTGTCTCTCGACCTGTACAGCACAACGTTGTCTGCTCTGCTGTCGCAGGGCGTTATCGAGAAGTGCCCTGAACACGGTACATATCGCGCGAGTGAAAGTGACCTGGCGAGTCTCATCGGTGCATTGCGCGATTTACCATTGCGACGTCCCGTGATTCGTTATGTCAATGCGCTCCCTTCGATCATTTTACCGTCGGTGGATGTACAAGCTAAATTATAGACGATTGCGTATAAATGTATCTGTGCGTGCTCGAGTAATTGGATGTGATGGATGTGATGATAAGAATGTTAATCGATGCTACCTGATAATTCCAATTAATTAGTTTCTAATTTGTAATTTAAGACAATTAATTAATCAATTCGACTAATTTAAAGTAACTAAGTTAGGTCCTAATGTATAAGTGGAGGTCTATTTAATTTAAGTAATTTAAACAGATTAATTAATTAACTAATCAATGAAGTAGATCTGTAGACTTGAGATATGAAAATGTGTCGACATGCCGTTGACAAACGAGGCCAAGACTAATCGTGACATGTTTATAGGAAGCATGAGTAAATATGCTACCACTTATTTATGAGAGACCGAGATTACTCACGAAGACATCTGTAGTATGCCAAAATAAAGAGTAAGGAGAATACACAACACTGTAACAATTAGTACTGGTTCAGTTGTACACTTTCGTCACGAGATATCAGTATTGTATCGCTAAAGCGATTCAAAAGTTGGAAACAAAACTGTTCAAGTCGCCGAGTATTCTAGCGGTGTCGTCGTCGAAGTCCGTCGTGGATCTCTTCCTTCTACCGAGGAATAGCGTAGCCGCGGTCGTTGTGGTCATCGGATTGGTTATATTTCGGAAGAGAAGCTGCGAAGGATTGGTTTTTTTTTTTTAGATAACTCAAAGAAAAAGTCTGTGGGATTGGTATCGACAAGAATGCACGTAACATCTGTACCAGGAAGTTTTCGAAAGTATCTCTGATTTTTTTTCATTCTAGCACGTACGAGCACGATAAGCGAACGTGAAGTCAAACGTTTCGCATTTTCGCGTCCCGGGTCGCGAGTGAAATTCTGAGATACTTCACTTACCATGACGAGTCGCACGAGATAAACCGCGAACGTGAGGAACGATATAGCCATAAGTGCACCTTCTATCGATGGGAATCCTACAGAATGATCCTCGTGATCGTCGTAACTGTGTTCGTGATAATGCGCTCCCCTCGTCCTTCGTCTCGGTGCCATAGTCGTGGTGAGACGCGATTCTGCATGAGCGAATAAAAAATAAAGTGAGGAACAAGTGAAAAGATGAGAGAAGTGCTGTGATGAAAGAGATCGCGTGTGAAGTATATAATAAGCGAAAACACGACGAGTTAAAAGTTCCATACGAACTCGACGATTTGAGTGATTGTGTAACTTCTTAAATTATGGAAATGTAGAATTTTTTATGTTCTTATTTTTAGAGAAAGGTTACATGATTACTATCCTGGGGATCCATCTTTCCCTCTAATGTGAATTCGCGAAGAATCAAAATTTTCACATCTTAACTTCGAAAGTATTCATTTCTCAGAAGTTTTCTCGCTAGAAGAATAGATTTATGAAGAGGCTCCTACCGATCTCTGACATGAGAGTTTTCTCGAATGTCCTGAGGAAGTGGATCTTCCCTTCGAGCGATACCGGCTGTGACTGTAGAGTACGATGGACACTCTTGAGTATGTCTACGGGCAGATATTGTAATATACCATCCTCCTGCTTTAGTGTGCGATTGTAAAACTTATCCTGCAATGTTTTCGGTGTAGGGATAATATTTGAAGGGGGTAATTGAGTCGTAAGCGCGTTGTACATCGTTGTCTCCCGCGTTGTCGAAATTGCACGGTGTCTGTTTGATAACTTATTCTGAAATACCAGAGTTGAATTATATATAAATTATTTATTCCGAATTATCATGTCATTTATGCGTACATGTACTTATTTATTTATGCGTACATGCGTACATGTATACCTTTTATCTTTTCTATTAAGCTTCGTTGACTACACTATGTTTTTTTATTCGAGTGTGTATATATCGTTACATAATATATCATTGTATTAATAGCATTATATTTATTTAATTAAATTTCTATTAAAATATAATAATATACTAATGCATTTTTACTTAGCAATTTACTTGATTATAATATATACATATAGAATGTCTCTTTTCGCGACTTTAATTTTACCCAAAGGTGCTCTTTGAGGGCAATTGCTTTTCTTCTAAAATCGAAGAAAATCGTTATTCACTTCTCAATTTTTAGCATATCTTTGTAACTAAATCCTAAAATAAAATTCTGTTAAGAGGAGAATTACATGCGGAGTAAGCCATTTTTAAGGCTATTTTTACGAATTTTTTTAACAGAGACGGTAGGATAAATGGACTTGAAATTTTCAATGTATTCATTAATGTTCAAAGTATAAAATAAATTTGTTACTATCTATATGGAAAGTACACATAAAACTTTAAACGCGTTTATCTGGAAACACCATTTTCTTAAACTGTCGACACGATTACGCAAAAACTGCTGAACCGAATGAACTTGAAATTTTTACACAATATACAGTAGACATGTAGTTTTCGCCCCTACCTCGAACACAGTTATATTTCACTTTATTCATTTTTTTAAACATGATTACAAGTTGAAAAAAGTTTCATACTTTCGTGCAAAAAAGTTTCGATACCTTTTTTTGTACAGTCATTATTTTTCCAAACTTGGCCTCCACTGCCTTCGTTTTAGTACGGGCTATAATGACAACCATATATTTTAGAAATCTTTCTTAATTTTTAGTTTCAAAGTAGTGGAAAGCCCGGAATTATGTCGACAGCAAATATAAAACTCGCAAACGGAAGACTACATTTTTATCTAAAATTACAAATTGGGTCAGTTCTAATGATTCAATAAAACTTATTTTATACTTTGAACATTAATGAGTGCATTGTAAAAATTTCAAGTCCAATTGATCTATCGTTTCTGTTAAAAAAATTCGTAAAAATAGCCTTGAAAACAGCCTTCCACGTGTAATATCCTCCTTAAAGTCCACTTGAAATTGATGAGAAGAAATAATTTATTATCGTTATCCATTAGATCGTCTGAAATTTAATGTGTGAAAAGTCATAATTTTTCGATTGTTCATTTCTCGGAAGTTATTGATGCTTTGACATTCCTGATGAAGAAATTTAATTGCTCTGAAAACTCTTGGTGAAATTAAAGTCGCGAAGTTTGAGGTGCGAGGCCTGTAGTTAGTAAATTATGACAACTGTTAAATTTATTACCTCGTTTGCAACGTCGCCGGTACTCGACGGACCGCGATTCTCCTCGGCCATGTTCGAGTAAGCGGCAGTGATTTGTATAGGAAACAGATACGACGTCATCGTCGACTCCGGAACGGAATGTATTTTCTTCATCTCTGTGATTTTCTCGGCCATCGCGTGTACGGTTTTGACGATTGGACGATGGAAAACCCGGCTGCCATTTCGCGAATTGTCCGGGAAGCCGTGGCTGTCCACATGACTTCGTCGGAATTTGTAGAACTGATCTTGCTGCACGGAAGGTATCCTAAAAAGAGGACGAGAAAGCGACATCAGAAAGAACGACTCGAAATGAGAATGATCACGAAGATGACTGGACTGTACAGCTTGAAGAATAAGAAGAGTATGACTCAGGATGTTTCTCTCAGGATAAGAGAAGAGGCTTACCTGTAAATCTTGCCTTCATCCGAGAATTGCGGTATGTCCACCCATTCGGCCAGGTTGAGACTCAAAAGGAGTGTGATGAGGCACAGAGCACAAAGGGTATCGTGCACGGACATTTTGCGAGGGAATGGTAACGACGACGACGTTCTATCGTGATCACTGTCCGCTGAAGAAAATGCACCTCATTCTCCCGAGACGACCGGTCGCGGTCGCGTTTCTAGCTGAATAATACACCAACTTTTGTGAACTGCTGGCTGCTGCGCCGCAGTCGTCTGTGTAATTCGGATACTGCCTGACAAGCCGCGCGACAGCAACAGGACACGCGCGAGAGGACACTCATTATTTCCGGCAAAAGTTCTGTTAGGATTAAAGAGAACGAAACGATGCGCGATGACGTTTTCATGCGCTGGTCATGACAACGACGACGGCGACGATGATGACGAGGATGAGAAGAACAGTGAAGAGATAGGAAGCCATCTTCGCATCTTTCTTCTTCTTTTCTTCTCCGTCATCATCTCGCTGAGTCTGCATTCGTGACATTAACGTCGTTTCAAGCTCCGTCGAACGAGAAACGCACTCGCCGGGTAGAGAAACAATAATGTGGAAGGCGTTCAGCAAAAGAGAGCAACACAAGGAATGTCTCCAAACGAATCGTCGTTTATTTTACGTTCCTGGATCCTTACAGAATTTCTCCTCTACGTAAAGATCCTCTACGTAAAGATCGTTCTTATACAAAACTCGCAGATCCGCGGAAAACCAGCGTCACGACTACCATCACGGTAGTCCTTCGTCCGTGTCTCGCGTGTTCTTCTTACGATCCTACTTCTTCGCTTCACATTGTTGTAGCTTCACAAGAGAAACGCGAATCGCATCATCACCGCCTGCCACATATCGTTATTCTTTCGTTACCGCTACGAGGATAAAGATTATAACACATGTAAATTGGAACTTTCACCTGGCACTAAGTACGCAACCTGCGGCGATCCCATTTACGTATCGTTCGCGACGCTCGCATTTTAATGTTTTTTTCCTTAATCGCAACATTTCACTCGATTATCATAAGCCAGTTTCGAAAGTTTTTCAAGGCTGCCGAATGAGATATAAAGAGTTGTGTGATCTGTGTACAATTGTGTGAGTCAATATAAATGTTATGTATTACGAACATTATCCTTATATGTATATATATATATATTTAAATAATTTATATATCCTGCTTTTTGAAAACAAACGCACGAAAGCGTAAGATTAGTGCGTACGGTAAGAATACGAGAGATTACGATTAACAACGTTCGTTTCTGATGCGAATTTTCGCGCTATCTTAAGTCGTACGTCTCACAGGAGAGAGATTTAAATGCGTTGCTAAATACATAATAAATGCATTTTTGCTTTCATGAGCAGGAGATGTGTTGATCGTACGCCTGACTTAGATTACGTTTGCACAGCGTAATTGTGAATTCTTAAGTACAATATATATGTATAATAGATCAATGCGCATGCGCGGACACTGCTCTACGAAGTTCTACGAATAAAGCTTACGAGATGAACTCTTCTTTCTTTTTTCCCCCTTAAAAGTTGTTATAAAATATAACAATCATAATGCCTGTTAACGCCTATCTAATATTTCTTATGTTACAGGTATTGATAACCCTTTCAGGTTTTTATCGTCATATTGTAATCTTTTATCGAATACATAAGGTCAGTTATAAATACTCAAAAGTCGGTTACTACTTCGAACTTTCTTGAGTTCTTAAGTATAATTTGCAGAAATTTTCAACATACTAGTATCAACATACTAGTAACATACTAGTTTCAATATACTAGTAACAATTTTCAACATAGTATATATTACTGTGAAAAAAGTTGCGAATTTTTCAAATCAGTAATCGACTTTTGGGCCACCCGGTGTGTATATATATATATATAGTATTATATATTAACGTTTATAAGATGTGTAAAAAGTGTACACTGCTACTTTATCATGATATAAAACATCATCATGAAACAATGTCTTACGCTAACTTTATGTAAAGTTATTCAAGATATAGGCCATATCCTTAAAGATAATGTAATGCCAACTTTTTGTGTGGTCATGTATAGAATCTCTCAGCACTTTGCAACTAATTTCTCTTCGCGAGGAAAAGTATCAAGCAGCTGAAGAGGTTTTACTCAGTCGCTTATATCATTGCGAAGCACTTTAAATGAATCTATCGAAATAGACTAGTTGCTAAATTGACGCGGAGAATTTACTGTTCTATTATAAATTTCGAATTATATATGAAATTAATTCTTTTCCTTTTCTTCGCAAAAGGAAATTGCCAAATTTTCTTTCCAGAGAAAGCATATCGAAATCTATTTTATAACTTATCTCTCAAGTATTTCAGTTGAAAAGATATAATACAGAATCACACCATTCTTTTAAGTTACAATATATGTGTTTTATAATTAATTAAATCAACATTGAGATTCGCCAAGCACCAGTGTTAACAAAAATTCAGATGTCGATCATATCTTTGTTTCATTTCGTTTCATTATCTTTGTTGATTTCATCTAAACTTTAAATTAACACGCATCACAATTATATTTTGCTCGCAGGAATGTTCAAAAGAACCCCATCACTAATCTATGATTTTGGATCTCGATGAAATCGGCTAGTTTTCACAAATGTTATAATTTATGATTTGCTGAACAAAAATGTAATAGACTCAAGATCAAATAATGGATAGTTTTTGAGTTACAGTCAATTAGAAGGGAGAAAAATCAGACTGGAATATCAGGCTCGAGAACCTTATAGGAAAATTATTATTCTTTTTGATTCCAGGAGAAGTTACACATATGCTCCATATGTTGATTCATATATGACTTCATATACGAAGTCTGTCCAAAAAGAAACCGAACATTTTTAAAATCATTTTATTTTCTTAATATACAACTTCTGATCCGAAAATCTGATTTATCTCCTTTAAAGCAATGTGATTCACTGTTGATATACCGCTCCCAACGTTTTTCCACTGTTGGAATGCATTCTGATATGCGATTTGTGGAATAGCCTTGAGCTCCTCTAGCGACCTGTTTTTTATTTCATCTATACTCTAAAAACGGTATCCTTTTAAAGAATTCTTTAGCTTGGGGAACAAAAAGAAGTCAGCAGGTGCTAAATCAGGTGAATATGAAGGCTCGGGAATGACAGTCATGTTATTTTTTGCTCGAATAAGGAGCGCGGGATCGTGGTGCAGCATCCACGATTTGTTTGTCCACGCTTCAAGTCTTTTCTTCTTGATTACCTCCCTTAAATGCCACATCACTTGTAAATAAAACTCTTTGTTGACAGTCTGATTGTGCGGGACATGCTTATGATGCACGACACCATACCAGTCGAAAAAACAATCAACATAACGTTAACATTTGAACGAAACTTACGCGCTTTTTCGGTCTTGGTGAAGATAGTCCCATACATTGCAATGACTGCACTTTAGTGTCGACATCATAACTGTACACCCAAGTCTCATCATCTGTTATGATGTTCTTCAGGAAGTTATTATCGTTGTTTGATCATCTTAGAAGATCTTGGCTAATGTTAACACGCACTTGTTTTTGTTCTTCTGTTAACAGCCGTGGAACGACTTTTGCGGCGACTTGGCAGTTTTTCAGTCCAAATCATATGTCATGAGCTTTTACTGATTCCCACATCTGCTATTTCACAAACTGTTAAGCGACGATTATTTTCCACAAAATCGTATTTTTTCAATATGAAGGTCATCAGATGATGTTGCTGGTCTCTTACATAAAGGGTTTTTCAATAAGGGCGTGTCGATGCTGCAATGGAATAAAACAAGCTGTGTGTGAGGTATTAACGAAATTATTTTTTTATTTGAAAGGCCCATGTATGCCATTATGTGTGGAATATAACATCGTTCAAATGTCCGCCGCGGCTTCTCACGGTGGCACGGATCCGAGCGATCCAATTTTCAATGATTCTGCCGCATAGATCCGGCTGAATTTGAGCGATGGCCTAGGTTATGTTGACTTTAAGGGCATCGGTCGATTGTGGCTTATTGGCATAGACCTGCGACTTCAGAAAACCCCACAAGAAAAAGTCTAGCGGGGTCAAATCGCACGATCTTGGTGGCCAATTCACGTCACTTCTGCGAGAGATAACCATACCCTCAAATCATTCATGCAGAATGTCCATCGTGGCGTCCGCTGTGTGGTACGTAGCACCGTCCTGCCACATATCGTCCACGTACATATCGTTCAATTTGGGCCAAAAGAAATAGGTTATCATCGTTCTGTAGCGCTCGCCATTGACGGTGACGGTGGCCTCACCAACGTCGTTTTCGAAAAAGTACGGACCAATGACGCCGCCGGCCCAAAATCCGCACCAAACAGTAACTTTTTGTAGATGCATTGCTACCTGTTGAACCTCGTGTGGGATGGCGTCGTGCCATATACAACAAGTAATTATGCTTGTTAACATAGCCATTCATCCAAAAATGCGCCTCGTCGCTAAAGATGATTTTTCGGCCAAAATTGGGGTCCTCTTCCAAATGCTCCGAAGTCCAGTCAGCGAACAAACGGCGTTGTCTATGGTCATTAACTTTGAGCTCCTGGGCCAGTTGGATCTTGTACGGGTGCAGGCCCAAGTCCCGACGCAAAATTCGCCAAGTTGAAGTCTGCGAAAGGCCGAGTTCTTGTGCACAACGAGGAATTGACTGCCTCGAGTTCTCCTGCACACTTTCACTTACAGCGGCGATGTTCTCGGCCGATCTGGCGTTCCTTTGATATACGGGTGTTGGCTGATCGTTTACCGAACCGGTCGTCTCGAATTTGGCCACCAAACGTTGGAGAGTCGACTTTGAAGGGCCACCGCCTCTGCCGTAAAATGGGCGCAATGCACGCAACGTTTGCATTAACGAACACTCATTTTGATAATAAAGTTTTATCATTTGGACGTGCTGCTCAATCGTGTAACTTGTCCTGGTGATTTGGCACCAGTGACTGAATAATAAACAACAGGTTAAACAGACGCCGCCAAAACAACATAGCCGCCATAGGCTGCCAACATCGACCCGCACCAATTGAAAAACCCTGTATACGCATTACATATATTAGGTCATTAAATATGAAATGTCCGATTTCAAATCCAAAGTTTGGTTTATTATATCTTAAACTAGAAATAGTACAATTAATCAAAGCATGCGCCTAAACTATCGACATAGTTTTGCTATCTTAACGATAGCTTATTTATATCAGCAGCGAAGAAGCCTAAAGAGCGGATAGCGATGAAATCGCGGAAGGCGTTTCCCACAGTTTATTAAGAATTGAATATTTTTCCTTGTAAAAAACGGTCTAATGCCTGGAAGAAGTGGTAGTCAGTTGGTGCAAGATCTGGTGAATGTGGTGGGTTGCAGAGAGTTTCTAGATTTAATTGCTGTAATTTGAGAAATGTTGTTTCTGTGACATATGGTCGAGCGTTGTCTTGCAAGAGGATTGGCCTGTCTCTATTGACTAATCTCGGCTACTCAATCGCAAGCATCCTCATCATTTCGTCCAGTTAGTTACAGTAAACATCTGCTGTAATTGATTGACCAGGTCTCATGAAGCTATAGTGGATAATAATACCAGTGCTGGACCACCAAACAGACACTATTAGCTTTCTTTTGTGAATATTCGGTTTTGAGCTGTGTTTCGGCACTTGATCTATATCTAACCGTTGTGCCGAACGCTTGCGATTATCGAAAAGAATTCGTTTTTCATCACACGTAATAATACGATGTAAAAGTGGCTCGCCTTTATGTCGTGATAGTAAAGAAAGGCAAACATCAAGATGATTTCTCTTTTGATGCTCTTTGAATGCATGTGGCACCCATCTATCCAGCTTCTTTACCGTGCCGATTTGTTTCAAATGATCCGATATTGTTGGAATAGCAACATTAAACTTTGTTGCTAATTTACGCGTAGTTTGAGATGTATCCACTTGCACTATAGTTTTCAGTTCATCATCATCCACTTTGGCCTCGGGTCGCCCACATGGTTCATTTTCAAGATTAAAATCGCCTGAACGAAATTTCTCGCTAATTCCGGCGGTACTATAACTTTCAAGCTTATAACTCGAGATATATTTAACAAAAAAATATTTAATTATAGTGTTTTAGAAAGCTCTCGAGATAAGCTACATGCATATGCAATGAGAAATAGGGGTTTCTATTTAAACTTTTTTAGTTGTCCTCCAAATGACCTTCAAATTTCACTTTTAGGTCAAGGTCAAAGTCACCATCAAAATCTTACAACTTTTATATAAAACGTTTTTCTATATTTTTATATTTTTCGAGATATTTAACTGTCAAAAATAAAATGGGGACGCCTTATATATTAGGTTATTAAATATGAAATTTCCAATTTCCTTAAGTACTAAGTTCAACAGTCAATATCTCTGACATCTTTTCACTCTTACCATTCTTGGTTTTTTTTTGCTGTGAAGGTACCACTCTTTCAAACGCATGTTTTGGTGATGGTTATCTTTCGAATTGTTCTTGCTACAGCATTTTTTGTATAACAATGGATAAATAAAAAATTCATATTATTTTCAAATATGAGTTCCGTCGTGGAACCAATGCGACACAAACGTCCCGAAATGTTAACGAAGTGTTTGGGGAAAGTGTGGCTAATGAACGCACAGTACGTCGATGATTCGAGAATTTTCGTTCAGGCGATTTTAATCTTGAAAATGAACCATGTGGACGACCCGAGGCCAAAGTGGATGATGATGAACTGAAAACTATAGTGCAAGTGGATACATCTCGAACTACGCGTAAATTAGCAACAAAGTTTAATGTTGCTATTCCAACAATATCGGATCATTTGAAACAAATCGGCACGGTAAAGAAGCTGGATAGATGGGTGCCATATGCATTCAACGAGCATCAAAAGAGAAATCATCTTGATGTTTGCCTTTCTTTACTACCACGACATAAAGGCGAGCCATTTTTACATCGTATTATTACGTGTGATGAAAAACGGATTCTTTTCGATAATCGCAAGCGTTCGGCACAACGGTTAGATATAGATCAAGTGCCGAAACACAGCTCAAAACCGAATATTCACAAAAGAAAGCTAATAGTGTCTGTTTGGTGGTCCAGCACTGGTATTATTATCCACTATAGCTTCATGAGACCTGGTCAATCAATTACAGCGGATGTTTACTGTAACTAACTGGACGAAATGATGAGGATGCTTGCGATTAAGCAGCCGAGATTAGTCAATAGAGACAGGCCAATCCTCTTGCAAGACAACGCTCGACCATATGTCACAGAAACAACATTTCTCAAATTACAGCAATTAAATCTAGAAACTCTCTGCAACCCACCACATTCACCAGATCTTGCACCAACTGACTACCACTTCTTCCAGGCATTAGACCGTTTTTTACAAGGAAAAATATTCAATTCTTAACAAACTGTGGGAAACGCCTTCCGCGATTTCATCGCCATCTGCTCTTCAGGCTTCTTCGCTGCTGATATAAATACCAGATATGTAAATATGAAACCGGAATTTTTATATAGAAAATACACGTTTATTGTATGAAAATGATAAAAAATATTTTATTCGAAGTATTGCCCATCGCTAGCTATACATTTTTCCCACCTGTCTGACAATTTGTGGATGCCACGCCAAAAAAACTGTTGCTCTTTTGAGGCAAACCAGTCATCGAGCCATTTTCGTACATTTTCGTAAGAAGTGAAGCGCTGCTCAGCAAGTGCGTGTCCCATCGATGCAAATTAGTAGTAATCGGACGGAGCCAAGTCTGGTGAGTAAGCCGCATGCGAAAGTATTTCCCAACTAAACGCCTCAATCGTTTCCTTCACCAGTTTTGCTGTGTGTGATGGTGCATTATCATGAAGCAAAATCACTCTGTGTTGCCTTTTTTGATAGTCTGGTCGTTTTTCACGCAAAGCTTGATTCAAATCGATCATTTGTTGTCGGTAGTGTTCAGTATGAACGGTTTCGGCAGGTTTTAGCAGCTCATAATAGATCACACTCTTCTGATCCCACCAAACACAGAGCATTGTCTTCCGTCCATAGCGATTTAGCCTTGCAGTCGATGTCGATGGTTCGCTTGGAGTTACCCATGATCTTTTACGCTTAGGATTCTCAAAATATATCCACTTTTCATCGCCAGTCACGATTCGATGGAGAAATGACTTTCTTTTGTACCTGGCGAGCAGCATTTCGCAAGTGGTTTTTCGGTTCTCCTGCTGTCTTTCATTCAGATTATGTGGAACCCATTTTCCCATCTTCTGGATTTTTCCTATGGCTTTCAAACGTATGGAGACGGCTTCTCGTGTCACGTTTAATTGATCCGCGAATTGTTGTTGCATTTGAGCGTCATCCTCATCCAACAATGCTTGCAATTCACTGTCTTTAAACTTTTTCGGTGGTCTTCTATGTTCTTCGTTTCTCACGTCAAAATCGCCACGTTTGAATTTTTTAAACCACTCAAAACACTGTGATTTACCAAGAACATGCTCACCGTAAGCTTCGACAAGCATTCGATGCGATTCTGCAGCAGTTTTCTTCAAATGATAACAGAAAATCAATGCTGTCCGCAAATCGTAGCTTCCAGGCACAAAATTCGACATGTTCAACGCTATTACAAACTATGCTGTTTTATGAAACTTATATTATTATGAGTTGAAAATCTTTGTCAGATGTCAACAAATGGAAATGGCGCCAATGACGCGGTTTGACGGTAACTACATTGACAGCTAGGGCCATCTATGGGCAAATTCCGGTTTCATATTTACAGACCTGGTAAGCTATCGTTAAGATAGTAAAACTATGTCGATAGTTTAGGCGTATGCTTTGATTAATTGACTACTTCTAGTTTGAAATATAATAAACCAAACTTTGGATTCGAAATCGGACATTTCATAACTTAATGACCTAATATATGTAATATATGTAATGCATATATGTATGAGACGATATATATATGAATCAATATGGAGAGCATGTGTGAGAATTTCCTCTGGGATCAATAAAAACAATGATTTTCTTCTAAGGTTTTCGATATATTCCAGCTCGACTTTTTCCTCTTTGATTGACTATAACTCAAAAGCTCTATTATTTAGCCTTGAGCCTATTACATTGTTTATCCAGCAGCTATATTGTTTAATTATAAGCTACAAAATATGTGGAAACTAGCCGATTCCACCGAGATCTAAAATCATATATAATTATATGCGAGGCCTTTTACTAATTTAAAACATACACATAGCTTCAACTTTATGACAAAACCATAATTCTAAATGGAATCTCCCTTGCCGCTTTGGAATTTTTTTCTGAGCGTTGGTAATTACAATATCGAAATTATAATAAATAACTGACGTTTGAGATTTGGAGACTATGAAATATTGGGTGAAGTAAAAAGTTCTGAGCGTTTTTTCTCTTTATTTCGACGATGAAATTAACAAAGTTAGGATTATCAGATTTAGATCAAATATGCGCCGTTTTGTTCGATAACTTTTGTCCATTTTGAAGGCAATTTCATAATTCCGCGATTGAAGAAGTCCTCGTCCCTATTGGTAAAAAACTTGACCAGCTCATTTTCACAAGCCTCTCTTGAGGCCAGTTTTGTACCATCAAGAAAATTTTGCAAATGCTTGAAAAGGTGATAATCGCTTGGAGCCAGGTCTGGGCTATACGGCGGGTGCGATATAACCTCCCATTCAAGCTCTCGGAGCTTCTGGCGCGTCGTCAAAGATGTGTGCGGCCTGGCATTGTCTTGATGGAACACAACACCCTTCCTATTGGCCAATTCTGGCCGCTTCTCGTCGATCGCCTGTTTCAATCTGGCCAGTTGTTGACAGTGTAGGTCCGAATTGAGTGATTGGCCCGATGGGAGCAGCTCATAGTGGATGATTCCCTTCCAATCCTACCAAACACACAGTAAAACCTTGGTCGTTAATCCGGGCTTGGCGATCGTTTAGACCGGCTCACCGCGCTTGGACCACGATCTTTTTCGCCTGTTGTTCTCGTATGTGACCCATTTTTCATCGCCAGTCACCATCCGCTTCAAAAATGGGTCGATTTCATTACGCTTCAGCAAAGAATCGCAGGCATGAATTCGGTCCAAAAGGTTCTTTTGCGTCAATTCGTGTGGCACCCATACATTGAGCTTCTTCTTGAGACCAGCCTTATGCAAATGGTTCCGAACGATTTTCTGGCTAATCTTCAGTTCCTGGGCAATGGAATAAGTGCTCGCATGCCGGTCCGACTCGACGATTTCCATGATTTTATCGACATTTTCGATGATTGGCCTACCAGAGCGTGTCTCATCTTCGACGTCCATATTACCAGAACAGAATCGTTGGAACCACCGCTTTGCTGTTGCATTCGATACTGTATTGGGTCCATAAACAGCACAAATTTTTTTGGCCGCCTGCTCCGCTTTTTCCCTTTGGTCGTAGTGGTATTGAAGAATGTATCGAATTTTCTCTTTTTTATCTCTATTTTGGAACGCTCTAACACACAACTGGCTTCACCAAACATAAAACTGTCAAAAAACTTTTTTTAAAATGTTATGTCACCTTTAAGTCGCAGTATAGAATGACCAAATGCGACATATACATCGTGAGATATGACCTTACTAAAGCCATCTAGCGGAAAACGCTCAAAACTTTTTACTGAACCCAATATTATACGGAAATATTATACGGAATTCCTCAACTGAAATTATAATACGGGATCTCAATACTTTATCAACTGTCAGAATTGGAAACCTCGTTAACTTATGACGATAGAGACGATAAATAATATATTATGTTTACGTAATAAATTGTGCATATAAATGCATCCGTGATTACTCAACCTCCAGTCTAGCAACATGCTATAAACGTAATATAACGACAATGCGTCTTGTGCGCAACTTGCGTACGTTTCTTGTGCAAATAAAAAAACATACTATCACTAAATACCTTGCAGAAATGTAAAAAGATATAAAAATATTTAAATTATATTGCAACAAATTATCCCAATAATATCAATTTGTGTAGTACTCTCTTCTCTGCTCCACCATTTGCTCCGTATCAGCATTTAATACGTCGACACCCGTAGATAGAATACATTGTGAGATATTTGTTGTAATTAAAATTCAAAAGAAATTCGTCAGTCAAGAAGAACGTTAGTCTTCATTATTTTCACGCTTAAAATGTCTTATGACTCGAGATAAATAATAAATATTATCGCATCAGTTATAAATTGTTTAATGATACATTGATTAAGAATACATGCACGGTACATTGCAATTTGCGCATATATTCAAATAGAATAGTTGCTTCTTTCCTTTCTTATTGGTTTTTACGCAATGTGTTCTATACGAGTTGTTTATATCAACTGTTAAGTCGAGATAAAAATATATAAAATCTTCTTCTCAGCTAAATTCACTGATAACTTAATAAAAACTCGCCATAAAATATAGACGCGTGTCTTAAACAGACAGAATACCAAGTTTACTCTAGATATATTAGCACGTGATAGATTAAAAATTATAATTATACGTATTAAAATGCAGATTAAATCAATAAACTATATAGCACGAAACATCAATAACGGATTTTTGCATTTCCGTGGGATTTTAAACTTGTTACAATAACGCGAATAAAATTTCCATAAAATGAGAAAAAATCCATTTGCATCTCTTCAAACTTAACCAGTTCACTGATGAATCGAAATCAATGTTTTGTACCAAAACTGGTAAGAGCAAATAATGTCGTATTTTATACGTAAACTTATCTATAAGTAGTTTTTTGAGTCAAAATTTTAAAATTCAAAATGGCGGGTCCAATACAGCGGACCAAATTTTAAAAGATTTTCGATTTCCATGAAAGTACTCAATAAAAAAATACTTTATCATAGCGTTTTGGAAAGGTCTTGAAGTCAACTATAAGAATATATGAAAACTAGCGGGTTCCATTTGAGAAAATTAGGTTGACCATCCTCTGACCTTAAGTAGATGTCCTAAAGTCAAACCAAGGTCACTATTATATATCCCCCTCGACATCATATAACTTTTATTTAAAAAGTTTTTTGTAAAATTGCATATTTTCGAAACATTTGCCTGTTAAGATTAAAAATACTCACCCTATATAATGAAATACCGTTAGTCACCAGAAGCAAAAATATTGGTCTGCCATATTGGATCCGCCATTTTTTATTTTTTTATTTCGACTCTGTATTTTGTTACCTGTGATCAATAAAACATACATATACCGAGTTTGATACATATCTATAATATTATATCAAAGTTAGCCATTTGAAGTCGCCATATTGGATCCACCATTTTGAATTTCTCAAATTTGACTCCAGATTCTTAGTTAGCGTCCCAAAAATCTTGAGAGTACCAAGTTGTGTGCAAATCCATTGAAAATTGGCAGAATTATTCAAGATTGACATATTATGAGCCATTATCAGAAGTGTCACTATTTTTTTTTTATATACAAGGTGGTCCATTTTAATCGACAATCGGAAATATTTCGTCAGGTAAACCAGATCGCGAAAAATGTTTTAAACAAAAGTTGTAGGGTTCAAAGGGGGACATCTGACGGTGACCTTGGCTTGACCTTGGATTGTCGTTTGAAGGTCATGTAAAAGTCAACTTTAAAATCCTAAATGGAACCTCCTATTTTTATTGCATATTCTTATAGCCCTTGTCGAGACGTTTTTAAAACACTACCTATTTCTGTCTTTTGCGTAAGCCATTCCCAAAATATGAAGCTTCAAAGTTGACATACCGCTGACATTCGCATTACTTGATGTACTACTGTGATAAAAAAATAAGGTAAATTTGTTTATAAAATGAAAAATCTTTATTCTTCCAAATCAATTTCATTGCCTTCAAAGTACTCCCCGTCCGACACAATGCACTTATGCCAAGGTTTTTCCAATCCTCGAAACAGTCAGAGAAGTCTTCTTCCGGGATGGCCTTCAATACTTTCTTCGATTCGGCTTTTATCTCCTCAATCGAGTCGAAACGGTGTCCCCGGAGCGGTCTTTTGAGTTTGTTGAACAGCCAGAAGTCGCACGGTGCTAAATCAAACGAATACGGTGGTTGTGGAATGATATGGGTCGAATTTTTGGCGAAAAGTTTTCGAAGAACCAATGCAGTGTGGGACGATGCATTATCGTGGTGCAAAAACCAAGAATTGTCTGCCCATAATTCTGGCTTCTTGAGGCGAATAGCTTCACGCAAACGACGCATAACACTCAAATAATATTCCTTGTTAACAGTTTGATTTCCTTGACGTGGCTTTCATCGGTAGATGTTGATGGTCGTCCGGAGCGCTGTTCGTCTTGAACTCGTTCTCGGTCTTCTTTGAAGTCTTTGTACCACTTGTAAACACTTTTTTGCGACGTAACTTTATCATCAAAGGCCTTCTGCAACATCCGCGGCAGAATATTCATTCCGCAAACAAAATTTAATGCATATTCTTTGCTCAACAAAATCAGACATAGTAAAAATCGAAAAACTCACTTTTATATGTTTACAAAAACACGTATAGCTGTGCAGCAATTGAATATATTGACATGAAACTCTGCATAGATGTCAAAGACAGTGCTACCAACCCACAAAAAAATTTCATGATTTTATAGTATCCGCGAAGTTTAAATGAAAAATTCACTTTATTTTTTTATCACAGTAGTACACCGCGGGGAGATTGCTCGGTCGGATTTGTACGTCATATTTTACTTTCCTTCGGGAATCACCTCGATACCACTTTCCTTCATCGATAGATAGATCGAGATGGTCCAATTTGGTGGCCACCAAGATCATCCGACCTTACTTTTCCGGATTTTTATCCGTAGGGATTTTTGAAAGTTATGCAGTATTTCGCCAACCGTCAACGACGCAGCAGGATATGATGGATTGCATCAGAAATGTATGCCGAGCGATTCCAGCAAACGTTCTTCTGAAACTCATCGAAAGTTTCGAAAAGCGAGTTCGAGTGTGCCGAGCTGTCGATGACGGCGTTTTCGACAATCTATGATGAATGAGCCCCCTCCACACACAAAATCGGCTCTTTTTAGGGCCATTATGATATACAAATCCGACCGAGCAACCTCCCCGCGGCGAACATCGAGTAATGCGAAT
>NW_020229903.1:112500-120000 GCF_003227715.2 Harpegnathos saltator
TTATCCTTGATATATACCAGAACGTAGCAAACGGCAGAGGTATCAGTGAATAAAGTAAATGTCCCAATTAATAATAAAATAATTTTACTGTGGAAATAAATTAATGAATCAATAATATACTTAAGCTAAGTACACAAAGTTGATTCTGTTGGAGAGTTTCAATGCTTGGAATTATAATAGTATCATATTTTTGTGATTTGTGAAAAGATTTTAATTTATACTTTCTTTCGGGTATGACTATGGTATAAATTATTTAGCGACACGACATTATAGCTTTGTAAAAACTAAAGAACATTTAATAAGTAGATATATGATATTAACTATCAACTTCTCAAATGTCAGCAAATAATCGTTCAAACTGTTATCTTCGACAATACATTTGTAATTATGATATTCCAGTACTCACAAGGAACATCCGCGAAGTGTGTGTCTCCGATTTCAACGAAATTTGGCATATTTGTAGAGTAGCCAAAAATAAGAGACCCATGTTTTTATCGGCAATGGCTCAGGTTTAAGAAGTGAAACTGCCCCTCAAAGTTTCATCCCTTTTATGCTATCTCGATAATTATTGCAGATAGGAAAAAACTTTTTAAACACAAATTGTGCGGCGTAAAAAACTGTACAATTTTTGTTTAAAAAATTTTTTCCTACCTGCAATAATTATCGAGATAGCATAAAAGGAATGAAATTTTGAGGGGCAGTTTCATCTCTTTGCATCTTTTCATCACTTCGCGGTTGTTCCTTGTCAGTACGAATTTTAATTTTACTCAACTTGTTATAACCGATAATATATAAAATTTAGAGTAAGAACACATGTTTAAAATAAATTCGGGGATGTATTAACTAATTTTTGTAATTGAGAAAAATGTAACTGAGAAAAATGCGTGCAACTGTCACTGATTGGGATATTCACCTTAAATACACTTCATTCATTCATTGTATCACGATACATAACGCATGAAAGAGATATATGAAAGTAACAACAAAAGAAAGGCGTGATAGAGATCTTGTATGCTATCATATCGCCCGGAGTGTTATATGATAGCGAACCAAATATACATACTAGTCGACACAGTTACAGGCATAAGTGCTTGTCTAATAGTAGTTTCCCACGATCTAGCTATATGAGCTCCAATACCGCTCTCTGGAGGAGAGACTTGGCCACAATTCTGTCCGTATGATGGATCCTCTCCAACATAGTAATCGACATTGGCAGTTTTTAGCTCAAAGCAATGCATTATATCTACAATATAAGACAGGCAGTGTGTAAGAGGTCTAAACAAGAGAAAGAGAGACAGAGAGAAGCTAATTTGTGTTCAACATGTGAAATTCTCAAAAGAAAAAAAAATAGAAATAATGACAATAATAATAATAAACAAGTAAAAGATATATGCACTTAGGGCGAAAAAAAAAACAAGGTCTAAATTCGCGGACGAAAAGAACATACATGAACGAGGCGTCTTAGCGGTTTCAATCGCTGTAATCTCGGCCAACGGTATCTCCTTGTAATATTTCGAACTAGTTTCACTTTGGAATAGCGTTATAGACTTTGTGTCGAGCCGCCAATAATGCTTCTTTCTCTGGAAAGAATGCAAATCTCGTTAGTGACTCGATACGAAACGGGGAGTGCGAATAGCAACTTCGCATATTTCCATGTGAGTTACTGCACGATCTGAGCAATCACATGGCAAGGGATAGGATTGTCGTCTTAATGCGCCCCTGCGAATACTCACGATCGGATCGCGATGCGTAAAGTGCACCATCCAGCCTTCTTTCAATACTTTAGAACCGCGTCTTTTAGTGTGTTTTACGCTTTGTACTATCCGCATCAATGGAATGTTGTTACTCGGCGTGGAACTACAACTGTTTCACGATAAAAAGAGAAAATATGGTGACATATGTGTGCGTTGAACATGTAAAAGCGTGAGGATATCGCTTATCAGAGCAAAACACTCACCTTGACGGTCGGGACTTCTGATTCTCGTCGTAAGCAATGTCATCGTTACTCTGAACATGATCCTGCAACAAGCACAAATTTTACTCCGAATTCTTACTTTTTTTACTTCTCCTTGCTTTACGATCCTGAATACGCCGTGCGTAAACAACGCAAAACTTACTGCGTAATCGTTAGGTATTTTGTTCTCATCGTTTGTGAGCGACATGTCTTGCGACGGCGGCGACGATTCCGTGTCACTATCAACATCGACCTCCTCATTTCTGATATCACATTTGGCTTCTAATTCGCTGCCGACACCGCTATCTGGATATTCACCTATGTACATCGCAATCAGTTACACGTTTATATGAAGATTTGCGATGGATCTCTTTGTAGAACACAAACAAAAGTGATCAGCTACCTATATTGTCTCGTAGATTTTCCCCAGTACAGTCTTTTGGTATTTTATCCATACACTTTTTGTGCGTATTGTATTGGCAATCTTTACATTGTAGGCCTTGCTTAAATATACCCTTCAGCAACTTTTTACAGTGTCCACATACAGTCGGACGAGTATACGTGTGTACTACGAATGTGTGCGGGATTTTTATTCGCGTCGCGAGCTCTCGCTCAACCCAGACTGGTCGTCCTCCTAATGACGGCGTGGGAGATTGTTTCGGTGCCATTATACTTGGTATTGCCTACAAGTATACAGCACACATTTATATTCGTAATATGACACACACACACACACACACACACAGAGAAAAAAGAGAAAGCTTCATAAATAAAAAGAAACAAACGAAAAGAGAAGAAACGTATTAACGTATTTATTTGCATTCGCAAAAAAATAATACATTAAAGATAAATATGATATTTTCCCTCATACCAATGTACTATTATTTTGGCTTGTGTTAGGCGTGTTATTTGAACTATGATTATCATCAGTGATACTGGTCAGACTGCTAGTGGAGCCCTGACTCGGCGATCTTGGCACATTTAACATTGCCGAGCTGCGCCTTCGCTGACTACCATCTTGCGAACAGTTGTTCGGCACTTTAATGACACATCTTTTATGGTAGTTCATGCCACAGCCTGCAACATAAAAGCAAGTTTCGAATTGCGTTGAAAATGTGAAAGGAATATAAGTCTTAATGTATCACTGGTGAGAGTAGGCGTGCTTTGCTTTGCTTGAAGTATTCAAAAAGATTGATTTACCTTCACACTTGAGACCTTGTCGAACAAGCCCAAACAACATTTCACCACAGAAATCGCAAAATGTCGGGACCTTGTAGGAATGTACTGCTAAAGCGTGAGGACGAATGGGAACATATTCGCTTGGCACTTGTGCTGAAACAGAGCAATTTCTCATAATGAATATAAATTTTCACAATCCAGGATAAAGCAGACGAGAGAGAGAGAGAGAGAGAGAGAGAGAGAGAGAGAGAGAGAGAGAGAGAGAGAGAGAGAGAGAGAGAGAAAGCTCTTTTACTCACCAGTCAAAACAATTTCCACTAATGTCTCATCAACTACTTCTGTAGCATTTGTGATGAGCTGTAGAACATTTGTAGAATTGTAGTCATGCTTGAATAGAAGTAATCTCTCAAAAAGATGATTTAAGCCATGCTCCGGACATTTGGTGTTTATAAAATCACAGGCAAGATCTTTCAGGGCCTTGAGAGTCAGTGTACTACTATCGACAGTGACTGTGTCACGCGTCAGACCAAACTGGAATAAAAATGTTACTTCCACACCCTCCATGATGCTTTGCGTTTCCTGTAATATGTACATAGGATTCATGAAGAAAACAATTATAATGCTGCAGACATTGATTGAAAATATTTTTAACATTTTCAAAATTCTAACACTTATTAAATCATTGGAAGTTTTTATCTCTTCTATAATTCTTCATTGCACCTACAAAAGTATAATAAACGAGGGATTCATATTTTCACAGAGAATAAGATCAGACTTCCCGAGCAAAAAAAAGAAATCAAGAGAAAATAAAAATAAGATTCTATGACATAACATTAGAAAATGATCATTAGAACATGCGTAACACAGGCGTGTATCGCTAAATTCAACTAGCTAAATCGCAAGACACAACATGCAACGATTCTTGTACACGAGAGACGCAAATAATCAAACATGTTTATCGTTCGTCACGGGTTATTTACAAGTAGACATGATCGGTCGCTCATCGTGTCACCGTAGCACCAACAAATTCCAGATGCGAGAGCGTCTCTTTTTCCTTGTGCGACGGAATCTCATCCGTCGGCCGACAAATCTCTGGAGAGACGACGGAATAATAGCGGCATAGATCGCAACGATGGTCGAAGGAACGCACGATAATTTGCCACGGGGAGAGTATATCGCCTCGATAACGCCGCGACTTATCCGCGGCGTAAAACAAATAATTTCGTAATCCGGCTAATTCGACGGATTCGAACAAGTTGCAAATTTTCGCGAAGCGTAGAAAAGGAAAGAAAGAGAGGAGGGAGCGAGTGAGGAAGGGAGGGAGGGGGAGGAAGAGAGAGAGAGAGAGAGAGAGGGAGAAAGATCGGTTAACGGAAGAACCGTACGCGCGTACACGCCGTTTCTCACATTCTTCGACGGGGAATCACACTTTACGTACTTCCTCGTGTGCTTCAAATGACCTCGGGCGATCCGTGCAGAAGACGCGGCTGCTTTTCTTCCCGGACCGGGATCAGAATTGCGTCGGCATAATTGACAAAGCGGACGCAGCTCAAGAGAGAGGAAACAGGCAGGCAGACAGGCAGGCGGGCACAGGCAGTCAATCAGTCAGCCAGCCAGCCAAGTATCACCGTGTGCGGTGGTGGCGGCGTCGTCAAGTCCATGCTTGACACACATTCGCCGATGACATTTTACAGTTATCTCCAGGTGACCGACCCACGTTGACGCAGTACGAAGCTTCCCTCGGTGGCAGTTAGTCAGCCAGCCAGTTAGCTCAGGCCAGCTCCAGTCAAGCAGCCGCAGAGCCAGCCAGCCAGCGAGCATCCAGTCGGTTAATCCGTCGCGACTAATCGCTTTCTATTTCCGGGACCCTTCTAACAGCAGCGCTCTGAACAAAAGAATCGAGGCAGCATCTGAAGCATCCGTGGAAGCAGTCAATGGGCTAATATATCGCGTATAACGTAGGCAGCCGTCGCGATCGTATGTCTCTTGCCGAAGGATCCTTGCGCGAACGGTTTGCTCGTGCCGCGAAAGGACGCCGTGCGAGGACGCATTGTATTGTGCGCTGGACCTCGGCTGAAAAATAACATTGAAACATGAGACTCGGAATGTCGAATCTTAGGTTAAAATCTGCAGATGCAAAAGAGAAGAGAGAGAGAGAGAGAGAGAAGGCGTTTGCAAGTTAGACAGATTGAATATGAAGAATTTACCTTCAGGTAAAAGCCTGTAAAAACGACGCTAGGGAAGCCATATTTTCCTTTCTTGAAATTTGCATTTAGCACTTTGGCTGTGTTCCAAAATTCACTGCCAGCGCTGAAAATTTATAGTTTGCGTGACACAAACTATATATTTTCAGTATTGACCAGAGAGAAGCCTGAGAGCGGGCATGGCTGCATTTACAGCGTTATGGAAAAGTTGGCTGATTCAAAACGCCAACTGGGTCCATTTTTCATGGACATGAACTACTAAGCCAATGTCCACGATTTGTCGGTACTATTCCGTGCTATGTCCATAATTATTTGGTTCTGTTCTGTGCTATGTTCACGAGCGAGCTAGATTAGTTAGATAAAAACGAAGAATCGGTCTTTGTCTCACCACCAGCGAATAGACAATCGCGACGATAAACTGAAGCGAGCCAGCAGCGACGTTATCGTAAAGCAGACGTCGCCGTCCCCCCTTTCATCCCCTTGTTTTTCTTTCCACATTATTTTATATTCATAATTCGGGAAGAAAATAATTTCGAGAGTTCGGATGATTTTTAGCAATGACGCGACAGAGATAACGCGCAGCCACATTAATTTGTTATGATTTTTATATTACTTCCCAGGTAGCAGACTGACGTCAAGTGACGTACTAATGACGTCTTAATGACGTTAGCTAACGTCATTAAGACGTCATTAGTACGTCATTTGACGTCAGTCTGCTACCAGGGTTATAATTACATAAACGCCCATATATGCAAATTATAGATAATTATTGCGCGTATGTTTTAATATTGTACAATATGGTATATAATAATAACAACTTCATTTCTTGTAATTTTTTTAAGATCTTCGTTGAGGTCGTGAGTTAATTTTTTTCTTCATCAATCAGTTTTCTGCAAAAATTACGATTTTTTAAATAAAATATAAAATGTTTCTCTTCTCTTCTCTCCGAAGAGTTAATTAAAAAATATGTACTCCACAGAGTCAACTAAAAAATGTGTATTCCGAAGAGTCAATTTGAAAGCGTACTCTGAAAAATCAAATTAATATTGTAATCCGAAAAGTCAATTTATAATAGAATATTTATTTCGATGATTCAGCCAAAGAAAAAAACATTTATTTATTATTATATTCAGAGAATAATATTTAATTTATTATTTATACTTATCTTACTTATGCTTACCCTACATATGCTTCTTTGAATGAGAAATTTAATTTGTTGACTGATTCAGATTCAGATTTGTTAAAATATCTCTTATGCGCAACTCTTGAACAGGTAGGTAATAAAATAATTTTCTTTCTTTACGAATTTTATTAACTTTTCACGAACATAAAAATTGAAAGATTCTCAGAGAACAAATAACTTTTCTTGAACATTTAAACCAAAGGAAAATATTTTCCCATTAATAAAGAATGAATAATTAATATCTCACACAAGAGGAATCTTCATCCTTGAAATCACCATGCGATTTTGCTTTTAGAAAAGTATAATATTGTTGTGTCCATACATTTGGGGAACGTATTGTTCCCACGCTCTTGGGAGAAGACTGTGAAGAAGGCATATAGAGAATGTTTGACAGCTGTTATCGTTGTCAAGGAGTTTGTTTACTAACAACTAGAATAGAGAGTCCAGGGGGTTCAAACTCCCCGTATTTTTTGGCTCCGGAAGTTCAGTTCAGTGGTCGGTGCTCCAGGCGGCAGCACAGTCGATCCCTCTCTTTTCCTCTCTTTTCCCCTTGCCCATAAGTTGATTTTGACTTGTTTTGCCTTGACAGTTTATCACCGTTTATGGTTAAACAATTCATAGTGCAGCATAGTGCAATTAACGCTAAACGCAAATTTCTTAGTGCTATTTGTGTTTATGTAGTGAATATTTTGTAATATATTATAACGTGTTTTTTTTTTTAGTTGTATAGTAAATTATAGTGTTTAAGTGTATAAGTGATTTATAGTGTTTAAGTGTTTAATTGATAGTGTTTCAGTGATTTATAGTGTTTAATTATTATTAGTGAATAATACTGATTTCATTGCATATATATACTTATTACAATATTTTATATATCCTTATTATATAAGATATTATATTATATATTATTTAGTTTATATTATATTATATATTATTAGTTTATATATTATTTATTATATTACATATTATAATATATATTA
>NW_020229903.1:122500-195000 GCF_003227715.2 Harpegnathos saltator
TTGAAAAAGTAATATAAGTAATGTTAAAATATAGTAAAATTAGTTATATATTAACAATAATATTTCTATATTATTTTATAAATGTTGGTGTATAATTGCACATAGCAAGAAATTAATTAATAATTATGTAAATAGATATATAATAAGAAATAGAAGAATTATATTTGGAAGAAGAGACAATTAACAATAATTGTCTTGTAAGAAATTAATATATTTAATATATATATAAATATATATTATATATATATTAAATATATTATATATATATTAAATATATATTGAAGAAGAAATTTATATATTTCAGTAATTAATGTATTGAATATTATCTTAGATAGCAGTTATGATTTTATAAGAGAGTTTAGTAATAGAATTGTTCAAGAGTATTATAAGCAAATAATTAGAAAAATTTTTGTTTGAGACTTTTTAAGATTCCTATATATAGGTATTAGGAGCAGTACTGTCTGACAGTATATCTTCAAAGAAAGAAGATAATGATGTAAAGAAAAAAAGAAAGACAGCAGATAGTTGTATACTCACTCAACATATAAACAGAAATGACACTGTGGTAAGTGCATGCATTTTTTTTTGTGTTTGGTTCTGGCTTGAGGAAGACATTTTATTTCTATGCCTGCTCTCTATATATACATATCTCATTCTTTGGCTTTGATAAAAAATAATTTTTCAAATTCGCTTTTGAAACTATCATATCGATTACTGAATACAAAAAGGAAAATTAATAACATTAATTGCCTGTGTGTTATATTATTATTTCTTGTGGATTTTGATAAAGAGTTTACAATTTAAATACTATTTGGAATAAAAGTGTATATCTCCTTATTTTAATAAAGATACAAAACACTTATCTATAATATTTGAAAGAATATTATATGAGTGTGACAATTGTGACAATGATGTGCATCATATGTGTGAGGATTGGGACAATAATATGCATTATATGTGTATATATGTGTGCATAAGGAGCGGAGATAGGTCGGTGAACAAGTGCTGACTTAGTAATGCTAAGACAGTCATGATACCGACTTCAAATATCATCGCTTCATCGCGATAGTTCCGAGTCCGTTTTACCAAAAAGCTGTAGGTCTAAATAAAGATCAGAATAAGAATCAAGAATAAAGCAATCTGTAAAGTCTGAGAGAATGTACCGATTAATTTATACATATCGATACATATCGATTTAACATATGACCGATGTATATATATGTATCTTCTTTGCTACTGTCTCTCTCTCTCTCTATATATATATATATATAAACAAATAAATGCATATATACAAAGAAACATTAATGTATGTATATTAATGCTTATGTGTGTGTGTTTCATAACTACTAATATCTACTTTATATAATACAAAATATTTACATTGTTTGGTTTTTTGCATATGTATGTACAAGCAAAAAAATTTTTGGGAATTAATAATTTTTAATATTTTACAGGGTCAACGCTACAATGCAAAAGAAAAAGCATTTGCTTTAACAATGTACAAGACAATGGGGAAGCGTGCTTACTTATCTTTACGATCAATTTTTAAAGAAATACCGAGTATTCAAACTTTACAATCGGTTTTGCACAGAATACCTTTGTTCCCAGGATTGAACTCTTTCATTCTGAGACATTTGAAAAGCATAGCTTTAAACATGTCAATGAAGGAGAAAGTGTGTATCCTTATTTGGGACGAGGTATCAATACAACCCAAATTTACTTATGATATTCGAAAGGATATCATATGTGGATTTGAGGATTGGGGCAATAACCGAACGCAAAAAATCGCGGATCATGTTTTAGTTTTTATGTTAAAAGGAATAAATTCATCTTGGAAAATACCAATATCTTTTAATTTTTGTAATAAAGTAACTAATACCGCACAATTAATTCGATGCATTAGGGAACATGTTCAAAAAATAAAAGCAGGCTTCCACATTGTTGCAAGTGTATGTGATCAAGGAACTAACAATGTCGCAGCAATAAATGAATTATTACGGCGTACTAATATAACAAGGCATAAAGAGAATAGAGCACAGAGTAAGTAATTATAAAACATTGTAAAAAGAAAGAATTGCAAATTTCGATTTATTTTTTTCTCTATTTACCTTCTGTTTGATAGGGCTTTTGAAGTACAAAATGCAGAAATAATCCCGCTATACGACCCATCACACCTCATTAAAGGTATCAGGAATAATTTATTAACGAAAGATATAGCCATGTCTGTGAGAAATAATATTCCACAGAAAATTGCAAGCTGGGATACAATTAAATGCGCATGGCTTATGGATAAACATTTAAATATAATTCATCCACATTTGAAACATATGACACCGGAACACATAATAGAAGAAAAAATTAAAAAGATGCGAGTGAAACATGCAGTACAAGTACTAAGTGGGCGTATGGCAAGCGTTATAGAAACATTTGCAAGATCAAAGTGTGAGTATTTTTTCCATAAAAATAATAATGTAACATACATATTTAATATATTAAATTAATATTAAATGTTACATGTAATATTAATATCAAATAACATTTAATATTAAATTTAATTTCAAACATAACATTAAATTTAATTTAAACATAATAAAATTGTATGTTACAGTAATTGTATCAATAGAAAATGAAAATGTGAGCATCGACGAAGAAGAGGGACTTGCAACGATGGAAGTTGTGAATTTTTTTAATCAATTATTTGACTCAGTGAATGGAGACAATAAACACAACAATAATGAATTACGATGTCCAGTGATAGAAAATAGCAAACACCATGCGTTTTGGGTGAGTGCGAAAAATATATTAAATAATATGTCATATGTCGATAAAGTGTCGCGCAGCGTATTAAAATCAGTGCCATCATTAAGAAACTGGTTATTCACAGTAGACGGTTTTCAGAAACTATGGAAAGTGCTTTATGATAAATTTGATTTTCATTCATTAAATACGCGTAATTGCAATCAAGATCCGTTAGAAAACTTTTTTGGCCAAATACGAAGTCACGCGGTACGTAATATTAATCCGACACCTAAACAATTCGAGGAATCTTTTTTAACTTTGCTTATAAATAATATGAAGTCTGTTTCAATTAGACACGGTAATTGCGAGATATCCGAAGATAATTGTTCAATGTTGTTCTCTTTAGACAAATATTTAGAAAATATAGCAAATGAATCCATTTATAATGATGATGAAGTTCCGGAATTACTGTCAGAAAATAATGTTTCGAATGATATATTAAACATAGTATCTTTAGGTAATCGGGAACATATAATTAGATCTATTTTGAAGGAAGTTAATTTTTGTACAGAATGTGAAAATAGTCTATTGAGTAGTGAATTTTCAGTTTGTATTAAACAAATTACAGGCGTTATTAATAAATTGTTAAAAACTAGAGTATATAAAAAAAATATTTTAAAAGTATTGTTACAATTTTTAGAAAATTATAATATTAATATGAGTTGGCATGAGTGTGTAGAACATAAAAATATATGTAAAATTATAGTGCATGTGTTAGCTATGAAAATTATAATATTGTGGTGTGAGAAAAAAAATTCTGCGATAAAAAATTCAGATGTAAATATTGAAATACTGCAGCGTAATGTGATCGCGAGTGTTAATAAAATTAAGCAGATGCGTACAAATTTTATAATAGAGCGAACAAAAAGAAATATTATTTTAAAAAATTATAAAGATTATATTCACAAAAAACGGCGTGTGCAATAATATTGTTATATTATTTTTTGAATTATTTAGGTTATATTTATTAATTATATTTAAGTTTTACTTATTATATATAATATATTTATTGTATGTATTTTTTATATTTATTTATTTCCAAAATATTGTATACAATTTGTAATTCTATTTTTATTGTATTTCATTTTTGTAATGGTATGTTGAGTGACAATTGTATGATAAAATTATGTATATTTATATGACTGTGAGTATGAGTAGCTTATTAATAGAGATAGGTAGGTCCTTCTACTCTGATCAATTATCTACCTGAAGAAGTCATGTTTTCCTATAAGAAAGCATGCCTTCAGGCAGTGGTGGTTAGTAGGTGGAGATAAGATCGGAGGAAAGATGCGAAATTCTAGCGAAAGCAGAATATCGCATCTGAGAAGAAGTATAGTGGTATAAAAGGAATGCTTCTAGGATAACTTCTGTAAACAATTTGTTATGTATGTTATTATTTAGTTATGTATGTTATTATTTTATATTATATTAATTTGTAAAGTGTGTATGAATGATTGAGTGCTTGAATGCTTTTATGATGCGGTTATGCACAAATTATGTGCTTTGCATCACATTTTTTAACCACACCGGATATTTTATATGTTTATATCCGACAGTCCGTAGTCTGTTTAAAGTGGGACGGGAAAATGTTATGTAAAGCTTTTTTATATGTGAATTATATTATATATATATATATAATTTATAATTTAGCAATATATGTTACATGATTCAACATTATATTATTATTTTTACTACTTTTTTTCAAATAGTTTACTTATTATATTTACCTGTTATATATATTTTGTTATATTTTAATTTTTGTGCAACAAAAAACTAATAAAAATAATATGTAATTATGTTCTATTTAAATGTAATTAAATGTACAAATGTATACATTGATAAATAATGTAATTAAATGTACAAATGTAAACATTGATAAATATCTTTATGTGCATTATGATATATTTTAATAATATAATATTAACGTATATATATTATAATCCTCTCAATAATATTGTTTGCAAAAAATAATAAAGTGATAAGTTTCTGAGCGATGTTGTTCAGTTTAACTATTATTTACTGTACTTAAGATTATAAATGAAAACTATTTTAAATTTGTGAAACATTTTTTACGTAGTCTTAAGTAACGTAAATAACATTTAAACTTTACAATATCGCTCAGGAACTTATAAATTTAATTTTAATATCTATAAGTATGTACCACGCGCGCGCGGTATGATTTAAATATGGCGGCAACCTCCCTACCACTCGTTCCTTAGTTCGTTACTTCCGGGCTGGTGCTCCAGGCGGCGTTGAAAATAGTGTCCCCTTCTCACAAGAGGCGAGTTTTAACCCTCTGAGAGAGTCGCTCTAGTCCTGTCACGGCGTACGGACGTAAAGCGAATTCGTGTGATTATTTTGAGATTGATTAAGATCCGTTTTTCTTGGCTGTAAATAAAGCTTTTCTCGTTTAGTTTATCCCGAGTTATTTCTTTCACGCGCGGGCACAACAATATTGATGTAATAGTAACAAATGCTATCCAAAAACGGTGCAAATCTTAAACGTTTTTGAGAAATGCAGTTTGAAGTTTAGTCTTTTCTGTTAATGTCGTTATAGCAGAAGAATTACCAATTTGCTTCAGTAGCGCAGGGGATCAGGCTTTGTGATATGAGCGTAGAGGTTGTTCAAGTGTGTTATTTTTGCTATCACAGGGAAAACTATGTAGAATGTATAATAATACGCAGACAAATTCTTTACATAATCATATTTATTTCTTTTAGCATGAATAAAAATGATCAATGCTAACATGATAAGTGTATATCGCAATTGTACGTGTACGTGTACACTCGTGAACTAATATGTGCACCTATTTTTTGTTGACTTCGGAACGCGCTCCAACTTGAGAAGAAAGACAACCATTGCTTCATACGTCAGCACTGTCACTTATTACGAGCGCAGAAGGATGGCATATACGAGTGTCAAATAAGTAGTGATTGTGGCGTAGACACAAATGTCTTGGAGACTTACTCTACTATTAACATTAAAGAAATTATGGTTTATAACTTTTTTAACTTACACTCAAATTTAAAAATATTTTTCACTTAAAATATTATTAGACAATTAATACTCTCCTTTAATATGCTGTTTTACAAATTTTATGAAGCCTTTTGCCACTTTTCTTCACAATCACTATTTGTTTTCTTCATTTCTTCAATTATAACTCAAAGTCTCCAAGACATTTGTGTCTACGCCACAATCACTACTTATTTGACACTCGTATATGCCATCCTTCTGCGCTCGTAATAAGTGACAGTGCTGACGTATGAAGCAATGGTTGTCTTTCTTCTCAAGTTAGAGCGCGTTCCGAAGTCAACAAAAAATAGGTGCACATACCTTTTAGTTCACGAGTGTACATCGGACATCCTATAGGTCCGATGTCCAATAACGACATCCTTGTTACGTCCAATTTATGTCCACGGACGTAAATCGGACATACGGACATAAATTGGACATGAAACGTACATTCATTAGATGTCCGGTGCTGTCTAGGAAGTTCGTCCAAAATTTGGCTACTAAACCTTGGTTCATTAAATTGAATCATGTTAATAGAAGCGTTATTACTCTGATGGCTAGACTACAATCTCATCATACTTGTACAACATCACATATAACAAACAAATTCAACATGCAAGATTGCTCTTATGAATGCGGATGGTTTAATCGTGATTAAGAACATATTTTGTTCAGATGTCCTTTAAGCCAGCGGCACACGGTGCTTTTCATGCTGGATTGCTTGCTGCTGATGGATTTCCATCCATCTTCGGAAATGTACCAATCACAACGCAATATTTTCATCCAGCAAGCAATCCAGCATGAAAACAAGCATCGTGTGCCGCTGGCTTTATATGCAGCCGAATCTGACCATCTACTTTTAAACCTATACCACAAAGGTTACACTACTCATGCTCAGGACCTAGAAAAACTTGTCTTTGACCCCAAATGTTTCTCTATCTTTGCTGAAATTGATAAATTTCTCAAAGCCACTGAACAATCCACTTAAATGGAGCATTTAAATTGATCACACCAGGAGAATAGCGTAGGGGCTTAAGCCAGCGGCACACGGTGCTTGTTTTCGTGCTGGATTGCTTGCTGGATGAAAATATTGCGTTGTGATTGGTACATTTCCGAAGATGGATGGAAATGCACCAATCAGAACGCAGTATTTTCATCCAGCAAGCAATCCAGCAGGAAAACAAGCACCGTGTCGCTGGCTTTACTTCCACAGTGGTGCGATTCTGTAACTCGTTATTGGAGTTAACGATAGTTTCGTTATCGTTGCGCAGCTTTTCTACGGTATACAAGAGCTGCGCAACGATAACGAAAGTGTCGTTAATATTGTCCAATAATGAGTTACAGAATCGCACCACAGGGCCTCAATTCTGTACACGCTTACCGACAACTATCGATATCGTTAACGGAGTTGCGCAGGTTTTCTACGATATACAAAAGCTGCGCAATACAGTTAACGACATCGATAGTTGTCGGTAAGCATGTACAGAATTGAGACCCAGGCCCAGAGCCATCTATTGAAGGAAGGAAGGAAGAAGTAGGACCAAGAGTGTAAAGAGTGCAACAAACGAATAGCTCTGCTGCATATTGCGTGATTTCAGCGAGTAAATACAGAACAGGTAGGCTGCTCTTTTCTTTGCTACATTTATAACGGAAAACGACAAGTGGCGAATCGTGACTTTTGAACTGCAACTTACAAGAACGAAGCTCTGCTTTGAATTTGCAATAATTCATATAATCTGTAACGTTATAACCTAAAAGTATATCATTGTTTCATCTTGAAAACTGATTTTAGTTTTCCACGTAAAGAACTTTTTAGTGACATTTGAACTATTGATCGTTTTTGAAAGTACTTGTTAATCATTTCAAGTTGATATCGAGTTGTAAACAGTTATGCCTCGCACAAAGAGAATCAGAGCGGTGAACGAAGATTTGCAAGCATTCGCCTATTCGCGGACGAAAAGATTAAAACGAACGGACACAATTTCGTCAGAGCTAAGCAACGACAAGACATCAACAGATCTGGATTCTAATACAGAAAAGAATGGAGATGCAGTTGCACATACAATGTCTACACTCTCTGAATCCATCGCCGACAAACTTTTGTCAGTCGAACAACAACTCAGTACTAAAGTACAAAGTATCACTTTTCAATCGTCGGTACAGTATATTTACAATCCACTCGAGTATGCATTCGATACGCATGCCATGTACGTACGCAAATACTGCAATGGTTCAAAGAAGATTCTGTTCCTTGGAATGAATCCTGGACCTTGGGGCATGTCGCAAACTGGTGTGCCATTTGGAGAAATTAGTATGGTGCGCGATTGGCTTAAGATCTCTGGTTCTGTTGGCACTCCATCGAAGGAACATCCTAACCGAAAAGTCACAGGATTCCAATGTACACGTAGTGAAGTCAGTGGAAAAAGACTGTGGGGTCTTTTTCAGGACTTATGTGGTAGTCCTGAAAAGTTCTTTCAAAATGCATATATGCATAATTATTGTCCCCTTGCACTCATGGATACTAAAGCCCGCAACATCACACCGGCAGAATTGAAGGCAATACTTTTGTCTCAATATGCTTTTCTGTGAATACTTAACTATCTAATACCATTTCAGGGTGAGGGACAAGAACTTTTGCACAGAGCATGTGACAAGTCCTTGGTGGATGCTGTACAACTTTTGAAAGTGGAGATTATTGTTGGGATTGGCAAGTATGCAGAGAAAAGAGCACAGATTGCAGCTCAAACAGCAGGTCTCCAAGTACAAGTAATATCTTTTTACCTCTTACTTATTGTATCATTATTTATTTTAGTATACTGAGATTTTCTGACTTTTATTCTTTCTCTCAGGTGATGTTCCTGCCACATCCGAGTCCAAGAGCTGTAGGCAATGGGAACTGGAATGAAAAAGCTATACAGCACTTAGAAGAGTTGAAGTTAATGAAGTTTTTCAAAACTGCAGATACTTAAAGCTCACACAATATACAATTGTAAAGTGTGTATTTGAGACAACATACAATAATGACCTTAAAAGTAGTTAAAGTTTTCAGTTAGATTTTATTTTTTAAGGCAACATTTGTTTCTTTTATAAGAATTGGTATTTACTCTCACGACGAAGTTACAAGTTTCATGTAACTACTCTCATGAGTTCATAATTCATAATTCTTTGGATAAAAAAATCATTACCTATAACACGAGAAAAGTCAGCAAATTACATTACGTCGTCATTAACAAATGGTATAATATCTGTTAGTATGGATACTTTGGCTTGGATGGATGCCGCGTTACAAAAGGCTGAAGAATCTCTACGAGAGGGTGAGGTTCCTGTAGGCTGTCTGTTTGTGTACAACAATGAGGCGATCGCAACAGGCAACAATACAGTGAACGAGACCTGTAACGCGACTCGCCACGCGGAGATAAATTGTATCGATCAAGTGTTGAGGTTCTGCAAGGAAAAGCAGCTGGAACATGAGACGGTATTTCGTAATCTCGACGTAATCGTCACGGTGGAACCGTGCATAATGTGTGTGTCGGCGTTACTTCAACTACGCGTACGCAGTATTGTGTATGGCTGTGCGAATGATCGATTTGGCGGTTGTACTAGCGTCCTCGAGGTGCCGAACTTTTACGATCCGAAGATAACGATACAAGGAAATGTGAAGGCGGACGAAGCTATGAAATTGCTTAAAAACTTCTACAAAGGCACCAATCCAAACGCGCCAGAGTCAAAAGTCAAAAAGGGCCGTAAATCGAAGGGAATTCTCTTAACAGATAACAATTGATTTTCCTCGTGTTACGCGTTTCTTTTACGCGTTTATGTTTGTACGAGACTAATTTATATTTAATGTATATCATTCCAATAAGTGTAAAATATTGATTTCATTCTCAATAGTTGGACTCATTCGCGTCAACATATCATTCAACTGTGATGAACTGTACAGTCTCTTTATATTCTGTATGTACAACGTACTAGTAGATAATAATAATATTTAATCCGATAATATTATTTATCTCTATCGCCTATGTTCCATACGTTGTCAAGTGTTTTTTCTACGTATTTTAATCCTGACTCTGCAACTGTATGTACATTTTTATAAACGGTATCAGAAAAAAAGCAGAAAGTCTATTAAACAGTATGTCAGTGCTCTTTACGATGTGCTTTCGATTCGTTCAGTACCTTCACTCGTCTTCTGAACATCAAATGCACCACGTCTTGTCCAATTCACATTTCCCCTGGTACCACCTGACAAGCAGCTGATTCCTGAGCGTGTAATTTTTCAAGATCATGTCTTTTCTCTGCAAAGTATATATGTGATTATAACATAATATATATTTGATTATATATTATATATGAAAATAACACTAGGAAACACACATATTACTTCAAGACTTACTATAGAAGGCGGGAAGATTCGTTGAAAGTCCATGCGGTTCTGGTGTTCCAAATAACTCTGCGACAAGATCAACTGCATTTCCGGCGTGAAGCACTGCCTACATAATTGGCATTCCACGCGGAAGCAATCCTCGCATTCTCTGCAGAGCTCCGGCAACACCACGATGTTCTTATCGGCTACCTCCATATCTTTCTCCGCTTTACTTCTGCAGCATTAACATATCTCAGTAATATATTAATCGTCATTTTTAATATATTAATAATATTAGGTAAATCGGAAAGTTCCGTCCGTTTAGCGACAAGTAGCTATAACTAGAACTGTCGTTAATCTGTAATGTCTAAACGAAACTTAATGGTTTGTTTTGACATCTGTCAATAATATTCAGTACATAAAAGTATACATTTGCATCAATAACATTGTTTTTCACTGCATCGAAAATGTCGAAATTTGAGCGAAATAAGCGTCATTTGCGCGAAGTGTTAATCTTTTGCTTCAATTGGAAGAAAACTGTAGCTGAAGCTCATCGAATGCTTGTAGAAGTTTATGGTGATAATGCTCCTTCCGATAAAATATGTAGAGAATGGTTTCGACGGTTTAAAAGTAGCGATTTTGATGTAGAGGACAAAGAGCGTTCTGGACGGCCAAGAGTATTCGAAGACGAAGAATTGCAGGCATTGGTGGACGAAGACCCATGTCAAACGCAAAAGCAACTTGCAGAAACATTAAATTGTGCTCAATCTGCTGTCATTTCCGATCGTTTGAAAGCCTTAGGAAAGGTTTACAAGGAAGGAAAATGGGTCCCATATGAACTGAAGCCAAAAGACATCGAAAAGCGAAAAACCACCTGCGAAATTCTGCTTATTAGGCAACAAAAAGGGGTTTTTACATCGTATCATCACTGGAGATGAAAAATGGATTTATTTTGACAATCCCAAACGTCGAAAAACTATTTGCGAACCCTCAACATCGACCAACGCCAAAGCGGAATATCCACGGGAAGAAGGCAATGCTCTGTATTTGGTGGGATCAGAAGGGTGTGCTGTACCATAAGCTGTTGAAAAGTGATCAAACAGTCACAATGGATCTCTACAGAGAACAAATGATCCGTTTGAGCCGAGCATTGCGCGAAAAACGACTAGAATATGAAACGAGACAACAAAGTGATTTTACTTCATGACAACGCTCGGCTGCTTCACGTCACAAAATCTGTCAAGGAAATGTTACAAGCACTTCGCTGGGAAGTGTTACCCCATGCGGCTTATTATTCACCAGACTATGCCCCTTCCGACTACCACTTGTTTCGGTCGATGGCACACGCACTTGTTGACGAATGCTTCAATTCTTATGAAGATGTCGAAAAATGGATCTCTAACTGGATAGCCTTCAAAGATGAGTCATTCTTTCGCCGCGGAATTCGCTTGCTGACCGAAAGATAGAAAAAAGTCATCGCTAACGATGGACAAATATTTTGATTGATGTACTTTTTCATTTTGTTTCTTAAATAAAGCCATACATTTTGCAAACGGACGGAAAAAACGGATGGAACTTTCCGATTGACCTAATATACTAATCTTCTCTTCTCTTGCCTAACCAACTATCGCTGCTTCTCTCGTCAAATCTCGTGCTCACCTCGTCCTCAGAGATCCCCTCCTGATTCTCTTGCTGACGCCAACCAGCGCGAGTGTGTTGAATATGACCTGCTCGTAAAGCAGCTGATTCGGCGGGTAATGTGCGGACGACAGATTCGGCGACATATTTGCTTCCATCGTATAGACATTGAGGTCCTCGTCGAGCACCAGGTCGAATCGCATGAGTTCGAAAAAATTCCTGCCGTTGCCGATACGCCTGGACACCTCCCTGATCTGAGCTTCCTTCATCAGGAAGACCTCTCGGATAGCTTCGTACGCCCGTTCCCACATCTCTGCGGGGTCTTTGCCCTGCTCACGGACATAAGCGTCGAACGAATCCTTCATCGAGTAACCGAGTTCTGTGTAATATTTCTTTAAGGATGGCACCTTCCAGATCGGCAAGTAGTCATCGCCGACTACGTATTTATCCAAAACCTGGAGTCGAATTACCAAGACTGTCAAGTGGGTAAACTACTTCTCCTTTTTATCGTTTTCCTTCGGGATGCGAAAAACGTTTCGCATTTGAAAGAAAAAGATAATCATATCGTTAATTAGAAGAATTAAATGAAGCCGATACGTAGATAAGAGTGCATGAATTATGTGCTAAAAGCATTATCGAAATATGTAATGTGAATAATATATTGGGTTATGTAATAATTTTATATATGAAAATTCCATTTTTTTTAATATTCAAAATTATATATAGGATGTCACAGACCACCCGATTTTTTGTAAACACAACATTTTAGGGAAAAATGTTTTAGACAAAAGTTGTATGGCTTCAAAGGGGATATATAACAATTATATCATTTTGTTTACAGATGAAATTACACTTTCAAAATATTTACTGATCATTACTTTTCTTAAATGGAAATCCCAATATTATATCTTTTTTTATTATATCTTTTTCTACCAATTAACTTTAACAACTTCTGTTAAGAAACATTCTTTTATTTGCTTAATATTTTTTTAGATATTTTAGGAAAACTTTTTTAATATTTAACCTTTTTAACTTTTTTAATATTTAACTTACAATATCTCGCTATTTGTCAGAAAAAAATAGCATTAGACTTTTTTACCCTATTTGGTCTCAAGAGTATGTTATTACAATGGTACTCTAATTTTTGTTAACTTATCGACTTTTGGAAATTTCAAAATCATCAAATTAACAAAAGTCACGGCGCTATCGTAACGATATATTCTTGAGATCAAGTAGAGTAAAAAAGTCTAATACCACTTTTTTTCTGGCAAAAAGTTAACGAGATATTGTAAGTTAAATATTGAAAAAGTTACCAAGTTTTCCTTAAATATCTCAAAAAATATTAGGTAAATAAAAAAATGTTTCGGACAAAAGTTGTTCAAATTAATTGGTAGAAAAAGATGATATAATAAAAAATTGGGGTTTCCATTTAAGGAAAATAATGATCAGTGAATATCTCGGAAATAGCGCCATTTGTAAACAAACTGATATAGTTGTTTTATGTCTCTCTTGAAACCATACAACTTTTGTCTGATACATTTTTCTTTAAAATGTTTCGTTTCCAAGATACAACCCTAATAGCACAGATGTCCAGAGGACGTCCCCAGGAGAACATGTGCTATCAGGGAAGTCTGTAACTCTTTAACTGGCTCACCCGGTATAAAATAAACTAAAATATATCCATAAATCATGGTAACGCACTTTTATCCACGCGTTAACAGCTCTTACTGATGCTACCTCGGCATCGAAAGGATAATACGCGACCGGGCAGAAGCGGAAGAGCACGTCGCCCTTGTAGATGTAGAGTCGCAACGGATCCACGGATGTAACGACGATGTACAGGCCGACGTCGAACTTGTAACCGTCCACGAGGTACGGTCGCTCGATGAACTCCTGCACAAAGATGCCGTCGGTGAGGTCAGCATCGGTGAGGTCGTGGCTGTTGACTAGACGAATGCCTCGGTGGTCGTTCGACTTTTGCACAAACTTCTTGCCGGGATTTACGTCCATGTAACGGAGAAATCGCTCTCGATCGTCGGGCATCCTGAAGGCCGCCGGTATGTACCGCCCAGCTGACACCGACAGGTCCACCTTGTTCGTGACGTAACCACAGCCGGGGAAATGGTTCACACGTTGATGTTGCTGCAACCTGTGCAGACTCGCGGACAACGTGCGGAACGGGTAATCGTGGGCCCACAGCAAGTCCCAATCGGACTCGTTGCCGCTCTCGCGATAACCAAGTCGCGACAGCACCGTGCGCACATGCTTCAGGTAACCGGTGTTGTTATGCCTGGTATACACCCAGAACCTGGGTCGGTGATTTTCATCGACTTTTACTACGGACAGGGTCATATGCACTTGGTAACGCTCGTACATGAGGAACACACCGTAGAGGATCAACGGGCCTGCCGCGGAAGACAGAAAAATTTTCAAAGCTGTCTTCATCTTCAGGTTCATGATTCGCTTTCTTACAACGCATCCTACTTCCTGTAACAGGTCGTCGACCCAGATATATTCGCGAAATCTAATTGACCGGCCGGATTTTGTGTCTTGAGCGTATAAGACAATTTATCTCGTAGATGTACATATTCATATCAATTTGATCTTTATTTTTCGCTACAATTTTTTAACAACGTTCTATGTATTATACCTCTTTATCCTGCTCTTCTCTATGTTCCCTTTCAGCCGACATAATAATCTTCATTCAAGTAAGTACAAAACTGACTCCGCCGTACAGTTCGTCCCGAGGCGTGTTTACTTTCGAATAACATCGTGTGAAAGTACCGTTCGTTGTAACTCATCCCCGCTTCACCGGTCGTCCTCCACATGGGACGACGAATGTTGGTGAACGCGGCTATACGTCGGATGATTTTCTTTGCGTAATTGAGCAGTTTCATTTTCGCTCTTTTGATTTTGTGAGAAGATACAAGAAAATATATAATTATAGAGTTATATAAGCGTAGGAAATTATATAATACACAACGCCAAAACTTTCCTGGATTCGTGTAAATCATTCCCCTCTTGTTGCGATTTATAAGTTTTTTCTGGAATTAAATGATCTAATTTATAAATGAGATTATTTTGGTTACTCAACAAGATATACTCATTTATGTAGAAGTTAGAGGAATAAAGCAGAAAATATTTTATAATTTGTTGGAATTTTATTCATGAATTTGTACAAACCAACAGCTCGTCCCAACTTTGAGAATCATACATCAACCATAGATAGCAAAACAAAGATCTAATTACCTTTGTAATTTGATCTTTGTAAATTTATGCGACCAATAATCAATGGAACTAAAGGTTTTTGTATGTCATCATATATAAGCAAACCAGGATACTACATATGTAATAAGAACATAAAGGAAACTTGTTTTTTTTTAATATAAACACAAAATGCATGTAATGACAAAAGTATATATTTAAGATATTGCACATAAAGTGCAAAAATGATGTTACAATTGTATATTTAATATTATATCATTCTTTATTTTAGTCCACTTTTATACATCAGAAGTAGGATCAAGGATGAAAGATTCCTACTGAATTGAATTGCTTATAAACATATTTAGTCCAGCTATAAAAGAAAAAGAAATATATTATACGATTGCAAAATTTTGCACTTCTTTTATGACATATTGAAGAAACTGATATTAAAACTTACCTTCTTAAAACCTATATCCGCTGCATATTCTCTGAAACATTGTCGACAGATATTCAAACCATACTTGCGGATAAGTCCATGTTTGTTTGCACAGGCACGGCTGCAATAAAATTAAATTTGTTCAAATTAATACATATGTGCACTGTATTAAACCCATAATTATCAGTAAATATATATAGAAGAATATTATAACTATGATACATAATACTGCAATTTTATATATAAAGATATTTATGTAAATCTTGTAATTATATACAATAAGAAGCACATGTTATCGTTTCTTGTGATTATAGAATATTTAAGTTTAAAGGTACAGAAAAAAAAAGACAAAATGTAGAAAACACACTCAAAATGTTTGTCTTATAACGTCACATGGTTGAGAGGTTAGAATAAGTATTTTTATAAATTACAAGTATTTGCCATATAAAGTGTTTGCGTTGTATATATTTATAACCATATCTTACAAGACGAAAATTTTCACTTTTACATGAAATTTTTATGATTAATATTGCACGTTGGTATTTATGGCTATGCACTGAACGGTCAATCGAATTTAATTGAAAATATTCGATTTGTTGTACAAAATTACAAGCAACAGATATAGGCGAAGTAGGAAGAAAAGTGTTATACTAACCAGGATCTGGAACCTTGGCCGTATTTTCGCGGATGCGAGTACCAAATATTCTGGAAACCCATTCTTGCGCACGTGTGACTTCACCAGCGTTAACTAGCTAAAAGAACAGTACGACAGAAGATCAGCGCGTCACAAATGCTCACGAAAGCAGAAATAGTCACAGAGCATAATAAGAAGGGCCAATTGAACCATCAGATGAACGTTTCTGACGAACTCTGGTGGCTCTTGGATAAATTAAATTATCATGGCGAACCTGCCGCTAAATATGAAAAGCTTGTACTGATTATTTTGTTCCAGGGGATATTGTGGTGGATAACCTTACTTCGTTTCGATATTTAAAGAAAAAACCAATTTTCTTCTTCCACTTATATACACATGTGAACAAAATTACACGACGGAAAATAAGAATTTGACTGAATGTTACAAATATTTCATCATCGTTCTTTAATTATTCCCAGACCTAACGAACCTACTTTTCACACAAAGCAGATTTTCCCAGAGATGATTGTTATTACCGTTGCTTCGTTAGCGTGTAAAGTTCATCTGGATTAAAAAATTAAAATCCATGTAAGATATTGACAAAAATAAAAACAGGTAGAAGGAATTGTGTTATCGTGCTCCGTAAAAAATAGCAGTTTATAAGGCAAGGAACAGAAAAATGGAAATTTATTGAGGTTTTGCTGCATTATACCGTGTGACAACAATTCCAGTGTGTCTCATTCTGTATCGTAGAGTTAATGATGTTATAGTTAAAATGTAATTAATTCAATCTCAGATGTAAGTGATAACATTGTATCAGTCAACTGTTGGTGTTCAGTAAGTTCTTTTTTATGTTTTTGTGTTGCGTCTGTTGTAATGTGCGATACTATGCTGCTTATTGTTTTTTGCTATCAAGGATTTATATATAAATAACTTCGAACATTTTGTTGAGCGACCTGTTGTCCACCTACCTGTCTCTATGATATATACCAAACCAGAATATTTAGAAGCAAGGATTAAACTAAAGAAATAAATTTTTTGCATGTACAAATCTATCAGATTATGTTAAGTATTTGACACTTGGTTAAAAGTAGGTAACGGTATTGAATGTGTTTCAACATGAGAACAGTACATACTGTCCATTAAGTGTCAACTCTCTAACTTCTTCAAAGTCCAAGCTTCATGTCGATAATTCCTTATAGGCGTCAGATTATATAGTGAATTCAAAAAAGTTTGATAGAAATGGTAAAGTCCCTGGCTATGCCTCTGTGGAATTTAGCTATCACCAGTGAACCTTATGTGGTGCTTGCTGCTTTGAGTGGTGCAACAGCCGTGATTCTGGGTGCTATTGGAGCTCATAGTAAGCATATTATTTTAACGAATGAAAAATCTAGATAATCTATTCATTTACTTTGTAGGATATGTAAGAGACGAAGTAGGACAAGAGCAACATCGAATATTTGAAATTGCAAATCACTATCACTTAGTACATACTTTGGTTCTTTTGGCATTACCATTGTGCAGAATCCCATTCTTGGTACGTAGAATAAGTTTTACTGTATCTGCCTGCTGGGATTGTGTGCCGCATTGTATGATAAATGCGTTTATCCTGTGGATATGTTACAATTTTATGTATATTTGTTGCAGGTTGCTACATTTATGCTTTCTGGTATTATACTATTTTGCGGTAGTGGCTATTACATTGCATTTACGGGTGATCGACGATTTAGGAGAATAACACCAATTAATGGCTTTTGCTTCATACTAGGATGGTGCAGTATGTGTCTTTAAAAAATATATCAATGAAAAGAAAGTTATTTGTGCTAGCATAAAAGATCAACTACAATTATATATCACTGTTTTTGACAGATATTCCTGCAATCTTTAGAAATAATTGTTATAACTTAAGAAATCACAATTATCTTAGATTGTCTTGAATATTTTGTAGAAAATTGCAATATAGCAATGTTTATATATGATTCTCAATGTTATGCTTCTTGTCTGATGTATCTAGGAGATATATTCCTATAATTTAGCAAGTTTACAGTGTTTATATTTATTGAAGGCTTTCAAAAAGAAACAATATCTTCTGATTTGAATAAAGTAAAACTTGTTTATACTAATGAATCGATATAAATATAACTTTTGTTTATAATATTAATGACATAGGTTTGGATCACACGTATCCTGAACCATTACACACTTTATAATGATGCATACCTAAGTTTTCTTGCACGTGTTCCCCCCTGTCGGTGATTACTTTTGTTTTCCTTTGCGCAAGATACTATCACTCGCGAGGTCGTCACAAAGTGAGATATATGTATATATAATAAGAAAAGTAATTATATAGATATAACCATATTGTCCACGCGTTGATGAAAAAAAAAAAAAAACGTAATGTCATGGTAATGTAACGTATATCGACGTACAGCATGTGGTGTAAATCTAAAAAATACAGACATTACGTTTTATTGATATTGACAAAAGTAAATTACAACCGTACTCTTTTATATCGCTGGTAGAAATTAATTAATATATATGATCTTCGAGTAATCGAATAGTTTCTGCGAATACAACAAAAGACTGAGAAAGCTCTTCTTTCTTTATACACGAACACGGCGGATCTGAGAATATAAATCCAAAAACAAAACGGTCACGGATAAATCCGATTGCCTTACACTTTTGTAATTCTTATATAGACACTCTCTGTTTCTCCAGTCAGAGACATAAGAAAGTAATGTGTGTACCTCATATTACTTATTCCATATACCCCCAGCTTTTTTTTTCTCACTTACTTTATATATCCATTCTATTTCATATCATACAATATACTCTTACATTTTTTTTCTTTTTTCTTTTTCATAAATATGAAACGATTTGCCTTGGTAAGTAAGTGGATATCGGAATTTTTTCCCTCAAACTTTTTGCGTGTGTCATGACGGCGGTTCTCATACTTGTGATTCTTGACATCTGGCTGTACTCCTAATAACTACATAATATAACATAATTGGACTATTTTTATCTAGAATAGAAATCAAATAATATTAATAATGAGATGATACATCGATTGAAACTTAAATATATAGGAAGCGCTGCGCGACACACACGCGCGCGTATTCGCGCAGTGCTCTCTGACGCTGGAACTTAAGCGGCGAACACAAAGAGATCGATTATAAAAAATCAGAGAACAGCAGCAGGAGACACAATGTTACTTTATGTCTGGAATTGGCGTTGTTTCCGACGACAAGAGGCACGCCCGCACACTTTCGTTGTGGCACGCGCGCGCGCGTTTCTTTACTGATTTTAGCTCGTGGGTGGCTTTTGTTTTCTCGTGACCTCATGGGAACACGGAGTTGGCGATGATTCTTGTGTTACGTGTTTTGTGTGTGTATATATGTAGCATATGTTCTGTGTCCTCTGTGTGTTGCATGTTTGTGGCGATGCTTTTAAATGCATCACTGATATAAAATTTTTTACTTATGTCTAGTAAACGTCCTTCTCAGGCTATATCATTATTTAGTTAGTATAGCGTTTTCATAGCAATATCGTTTCTCCGTTACTATTATATAAAGTATTTATATCGACTTATGTATATTAAACTATATTTACAATCTTTTTCCACTTTTATTGTAACACACTGAAGATAAGTTTTTTTCTTTTTTTTTCCTTTTTTTCTCTGAAATGAGGTCGGTCGCGAGATCGCACCCGGTTCGTAGCACCGCGAGAGATAAAAAGAGAGATTGATTGTTAGAGAAAGAGAGTAAACTCACGCGGTTCGGCTTAATACCCTTGCACTTTTCTTCCTAGTAGAGTACATAATAATTCAAATCCTCAAGTAAAAATATAAACACCAAAAAAAAAAAGTACTTTTATTCGAATGGATCACTCGAGACGTGAAGAAAAGAGTATTTTTAAAAGAATTATCGTATAAAGAATATAATCGTCTTTTTGTTGAGTTGCTCGCCGAAACACAGTAGCAGGTTTCACATATGGACTTTAAATGATTGGGATAATTGGTCTCAACCGGAGCAGCGTGGGAATAGTGAAAAAGGTACGCCGACTTTTCCATTCGTTTCTAGGAGAGGTGGAACGAGTGCTGACCCTCTTGTGCGGCTATCCGTAGTTTCTCCCGCATTATTTCCAAGGTGGTATAATCAGGCAGTTTCAGGTAGTTGACGCAGGTCATTACAGATGGTAGGAAATCGTCCGTTTTCATAGATGAATCAAAAGTTTTGCGCACTATCGTTAAGGGTGGAGTTAAGCTCTTGAAACCTACAAGATACGAGTATATATAGAAGCTATGTGAAAATTTTATCCGTTACGTTGAAGCGTGTAAGAAACAATGCAGTGAATAAATTGGAAATGCGAAAATATAAATAAAAAAAAAAATGAAAAAAGAAAAAGCAGAAATACTCACCTCCGACGGGCAAACGCGGCGAACCGGTGACGAACTGAATAAACTGTCGTTGCTCTTCGCTGTTATATTTCGACATGACTTCAAACAAGAACCGGATGGCGCGTGAGTCGGGCGTGTAACCGTGATCAGTTCTACAGCACTCAGCGAGGGTCTTTACGTCCCACTGCCCGCCGGTTTGTGCGTGTCCACAGAATACCGCTTCTAGTTCTTCCGGGAAGAACAGCCTCAATTGTGACGGAGGGAATACCGATTCGAAACCTTCCCGGAAAGCTTCCATTTGTCTGAACACTCCTTCGTGCAAGAACCAGTGCACCACCAACTGAAATTTTCGTAAGAGCCGCGTAAGTTCATCTCTAATAACGATATTTCGGTGGAGAGAAAGACGGTAGAGGAAAGAAGGAAAGAGAAAGATGTGGGAGAGAGGAGAGAGGAGAAAGGAGAGAAGGAGAGGAGAGAAAGAGAGAGGGAGAGAGAGAGAGGGAGAGAGAGAGAGAGAGAGGAAGAGAGAGAGAGAGAGAGAGAGAGAGAGAGAGAGAGAGAGAGAGAGAAAGCAGCACATATTACCTTGATATATTGATCCAGATTGTGAATATTAACGGGTATCTCACTGCCGCCTTTTCTCAACTCTATATTCTCGTAACCCGGCAACTCAAACACAAGTCCCAACTCCGAGATCAGACAATTGTCTAAATCGAGCGCTTCTATCAGCTGCGTCTTCTCATGTGGCCGTAACGTCTGGTCCTTCTCCATAGTTTCTTTTCGCCTGACTACGTCTTGGAGCTTGCTGAGAGTACGATACACATCAGGACACACGTGTGCCAAGTCCGCTAACGTGAGCGTGTGTTCCTCCCCCAACAACCAGCGATAGAAAGTTAAACTAAATGGCAAGTCCAACTAAGAGAAGGGAAGAAGAGATGAAACATTTTAAAAGTGAGTATTCTCTACGAAGGGATAAGCGCAAGCGAAATTCTTACCATTCTGGAGTCGTATATCGCTTTCGCCATGAATTTCCCGAGAAATTTGAATTTGGTTTTCAACTTTGCTAAGTGTGACACCTTGGTGTTCCACGGGATAGGCGCCGGAAACAATCCGTGCACCGGGTTGACATATCCGTTTTCGGTAGGGTTAGAACTGCCGTGCCACAAATCCAAATCGGCACGTTGCAGCTCTTTGGAGACTAGAGCGTAAAATTCCAAGGTTGGTCCAAGACCGGTACCGACCTATAACAACACAATTGTGTAGTGATACTAATAAGAAAATTCGTTAGAGAATCAATAACACTTTTGTCCCATGCAGCTGGATTCTGTAATTCGTTATTGGAGTTAACGACACTTTCGTTATCGTTGCGCAGCTTTTCTACGGTATACAAAAGCTGCGCAACAAAAGTTAACGAAAATGTCGTTAACTCCAATAACGAGTTACAGAATCCAGGCTGATGGAGAGATAAGATTAAATTCAAGTACGGTAAGATTAAATCAAATTTTTCTCTTTTTTTAATAATACTTTCAACAACACTTTTGCGACACATGAAAAGGTAAGATTAAATTCAAGTACAGTTAAATAAAATTTTTCTTTTTTCTTTTCAATCGAATTGGGAAAATTGCCAAAATCAAATTTTTCTCTCTTTTTTTTTTAATAATACTTTCACACTTTTGCTCCATGAAGAGGCAAAATTAAATTCAAATATGGTCAAATTTTGGTTTTCAATTGAATCGGGGAAACCGTCAACAAAATGTCCTGCTTTTTCAATTTCACATAAACGCGCAGCTGACTAACCTCGTTTACATATTGCACTTCAAGCAGAGCCTTGCTGGATGCTAAGTCCTGAATCACTTGTTCTGCCTGTTTAAGTATGTCCGTTCTTGAAATGGTTCTCTTTCTTCGTTCTAAGCGTGGCGTCACGCGTTCCTGGCTGTCCGAGCCCGAAAGTTCAGGCGCGGAGTCTAGAAGACGCTGCAGAGCTCTGTCTCGATCGAATGACGTTGCGTACAACAGTAGTTGCCTCGTCTCGAACGGGAAGAGAAAAGGGCTAACAAGAAAAAAGAGAGAACAATTCAGTCAGATTATTATATCTGAGTTGCAAGTTGAGTGGATCAATTTATTCTTCACTAACCAAACAGTCGCAATTTGTTGCAGCCAAGACGGTAGATTCCCAGTCATAATGACCAGCGGATCCTGCAGTTGTCTGCTTGCTTTCGCGGCTATCTTGTTGTTAATGAAGTCCTGAGGCGACAGTAGACTCATGCTCTTCAGATGCGGAAACAGAATACCCCAATGGCGATTGAGAGCGTGCAAAAGTCGTAGCAAACACAACCCGTCAAGAGAGGCGTCCGTGATGGTTACTGACGGCGGTAGTGAGGGAGACAGGTATGGCGCGAGAGGACAACGTTGAGGTGGTACCGTGCCTTCCAGCCAGAGACTATCCTCTTTCCTCTTCGAACTAATTTTTGTACTTTTCCCTTTGCCTTTTCTGCTACTACCCTGTGAACTCGATCCTGATTTTGGAGAAGTCGTAGCATCTTCTTCCGGTACAGGTCTATATACAAAAAAAGAAAAGAATAAATAAAATGGAGAATATAAGTTTTTTACAGATCATGAACAATCGTATAAGAGTCGATGCTTATAAGGATTATTAAGCAAACTGAACATAAAGAAATGATACAATAGAATCGTCAATGTGACTCGGCGAGAAGATCAAATTATATTAGGAGATTGAATTAGTTCTGGTCCTTAGCAATAGATGGCTTTAATAAAAAGTTAATGATTAGTACGAATGTTGAAATCTGGCAATACTGAAAGATTTGACATTTCTCTATGACATATGACAATTTGCACGTTATTGTTACTGCGATAGTTTCATTGTTTATATGCGTCTAAAATGGATCGCACAAAATTGCATTTTCGGCATTCATTATTTTTTTTGTTTGAATTTTTTGTTGATTTGAAAAAATCGGCAACTGAAACTCGTAAAATGCTTGTTACAACTTATGGTGATCGTATTCCAACTGTAAATTTTGGTTTCAATGATTCAAAAGATGATTTGAGTAACAAAGAACGTACTGGTCAACCAAAAAAATTCCAAGATTCTGAATTGCAAGCATTATTAAATGAAAATCCTGCTCAAACGGAAAAACAATTGGCTGAACAACTTAACGTCGATAAACCAATTCTAAACAATTCCTAAACGCCTACGCGCCATGGGAAAAATTCAAAAGGAAGGAAAATGGATTCCACATAAATTGAGTGAAAGTGCCATTGCAAATCGTTTGAATATTGCCATGTCTTTACTTGTCTTTGCTGCGGACAGAAAAAAGGAATTTCTTTTATGGCAAATTGTAACTGGAGATGAAAAGCGGATTTATTTTGATAATCCAAAGCGAAAAAATCACAAGTTGATCCAAGATAACCATCAACATCGACATCAAAACGGAATATTCATGGTCACAAAGCAATGCTCTGTATTTATATGTGGGATATGAAAGGTGCAATGTATTATGAGCTTCTAAAACCGAATGAAACAGTTACGGGGGAGCGATACCAGTAACAATTGAACAAATTGAATGATGAATTGATGCAAGAAAGGCCAGCGACAGACGCAAAGCGATTCTTTTGCACGATAATGCTCGTCCACATGTTGCTTCAATCGTTAAACAAACATTGTTAGAGCTTGAATGGGAAATCCTTCCGTACTCAACATACTTTCCAGACTTAGCACCATCTGATTACCATCTATTCCGATCGATGCAACACGCTTTGGCAGATACACACTTCAATAATTATGAGGATGTGCAAAAATGGGTATGTCTGATTGAATTGCTTCGAAAGACAGATCGTTCTATCATCGCGGAATCGCTATGTTTCCAGAAGGATAGCAAAAAGTCATAGTTAATGACGGAAAATATTTTGATTGATGTAAATTTAACCATTTTTTTAAGATAAAGACAAAAATTTGACAAAATAAAACCAGAATTAATTAAATCTCCTAATATATAGGGTGTATCTAAAAATATGTTACAAATTTTAAAGGCGTATTCTAGGGGTTAAAATAAGAAAAAAAGTTCCTATAAACATGAGTCCAAAAATATCTCCCTTCCGAATTATAAACTCCCTAAAGTTGGGGGGGAAAAGATCGTCGAAATTTTGCATAGCGTAATAATTAATTGTGACTTCGATCATGACCTTCATTTTTATGTGATTTTGACAATTTAGTCTGATTTTGAGGGGGAGATATGGAGGGAGGGGGAGTGCTAATTTTCAAATGGCCATATTCTTTTATTTTTCGTCGTATCGAATATGGCCATTTGAAAATTAGCATCCTCCTCCATGTCTCCTTCTCAAAATTGGATCAAATTGTCAAAACTGCATAAAAATGAAGGTCACTATTAATTATCACTATTAATACGTTGACTGCCGCGCGCGTTTGCAACGAAATCTCAGACCACGCGCGCCACTGTACGAAGCGTGCGCTGCTGTCTCATGTCTGTTCATTTGTTTCTATCGATACATTCCTAAGATCCTCAATCAAATGGAATGAAATGGTATCGAAAACTTGGTATTCAACTTCTGCTGGGAATTTCAGTTGTAAACACTTTGATGCTTTACAAAATTGCGACAAAGACTGTAAATATTAGAAGATTTAGAGAATTGATAGCTGCAAAATTATTAGGACTGCCTGAAAATACAACCAAGCCTTCTGTTCGACGAAGTCAGCATAATATCGCCGTTCGCAAAAATGATTCTGGAAAAAACATTAGACGCGCATGCAAACGATGTTATTCAAATAAAAGATGTGAAATGGACCGATCAAAGGCATAAGAGAATCTGAAGAAAACAACAACTTTTTGTCCAAAATGTCCTGACCAACCTCAGCTTTGCAGAATGCTTTAATGTTTTACAATATCCAAATAATTTTTTTAATAAATCATTTTTATAATAATTCAATAGTTTTATTACATCCTGTGGAATATCTGTCCAAATATTTTCGAAGATCCTTTGTAAGTAGTCAAATAAGCGTCACCCGTATTCGGGTGATGCGGCCCGATGAGAACTTTTGCTGTCACCCGAATACGGGTGACGCGGCAGTCAACGTGTTAATTATTAATTATTACGTTGTGCAAAATTTCGACGATCTTTTCGCTTCCAACTTTAGGGGACTATAACTCGGAGAGAAAGAAGCATTTTTGAACTCATATTTGTAGGAACTTTTTTTCTTATTTTGACCTCTAGAATATGCCCTTAAAATTTATAACATACTTTTAGATACACCCTGTATACACAGACATTCGAATTACAGTGCCAATTTTATCACTGCTACACGCGGTACGATTGAAATGTCCTAAAATACCTGTAATATATCGTATGGGTTTGTACCCAGACCGCATCGTGTCCCAATGGCGGTTCATTGTCAGCCTCTGCCTCAGAATGATCCACTCCGGAACATCCGAACTGCCTGACAGCCTGATAAACGGTCATGTTGAATGGCAAAACTACGTCACCAATTAAAAACTGAAGCTTGTGCTTTGCCGAACCCTGACTTATCACGACTGCCGCCTATGCGAGATGAAAATGGTGAACATCAGCACGATCCAGAAGTCTTTTCTCATAGAATATACACGTTTGTCGACATGTTTCTATTTGGAAACCGCTTTGTTCGTGTGTCAATTGTTTTTATCGAAAAAGATTTGTAACATGATTAACATGATATATCCACCGACTTCATCCGGTGTCTGCCATCAAAATCGGTGGAAAATGATTGCGTGAAAGAAACAAATTATTACCAGAGTATCGTCGATATCATCCTCACTGTTGTCATCGTCGCTAACCATCGACTCAGCGTCTCGTATCCTACCATAACCACGTACCATCAAATATCGTTCAATCGCTTGCACCAGCGCCAGCGGGTCAATCTTTACAGGACCACCTTTCCATTGTTTCAGATTATTGCAGTCTGGATGACGTTGAAGATTACACTATTCGATGCATATTTGGATTTTTAACATATCACGTCGTCGGTTGATGAGAATCGAGTTATCAAGTTAAAGGTAACCGACAATACCTTGAGCTGGTGAGTGTTGAAGAACTTGAGTGCACTAGTGCCACCACGGCCAGCACCGGAACCGGCTGGTAGGTCGTGAACTTTCACTGGGAATTGTTCTAGCTGTGCGACACAACTATTCAATTTCGCCACTAGAGCACCGAATGCTCCGGGATTAAGATCCATGATATCGTTGTTCTGCTGCATCTACAAATCACCATGAGGATAGAGAAAGAGTGAAAAGAATGCAATATAGAAGGGGAAGAGATTTCACTCACAGTTGACTCCGCAAACAATTTCCAGAACATACGAAGGCGATCATAACGATTGCCCGGCGCATCTGTGGTAGTGAGGTAGTTCAATAGAGCCTTAATAAGACCACTGTAATTCATCTCGAATGGCGATATATCACTCTCGAGAACTATGTCACGCAATTCCGTGAGTGCTGACAACATTTCGTCCAATTCCTGTGAAAATGTACTGCTATTAATCCCTTTACATAGTGAGGAGTCCAACTCGTGGTACCGATGCTGGACTAAAATATCAAAATCACGAATCTGATTGTGGTGATTTCGAATCAAACATGAAAATCACGAGCCTAATTCGTACTTTTGATTACGGACCAAATATAAAAAGTACGAATCTGACTTGTATCCATTACTGTGGTAAAGAGTACAGGCTAAATATAAACAAATGAGAGTCAAAAGGAAGCAATCGTGATTCAGTTGCTACCACATATCATGATACACCACATTAGTTAGAGACGATTGTTAGACAAGCTTTTGACTCTGTTACGAAAAACATTGTACCAACGACCACATTTTGTTCGTGATTTCGTATTTTCTTCAGTTTGTATAGTGAAATTTAATTAAAAATGAGGATGTATAAAATCCTCTTTTTTAGACACATCCTTAGAGGATGTATAAAAGAAGAGGATGAATTCGAAAAATAAAAGTAGCTTTTATGAAAACGGATGAAAAATGAAAATTTTATCGATGTATCAGACACTGAAAATGATATACTTGTCTCTGACGATAGTAATGTACGAGTAGTTATACCCGGGGTTGGGAAGTAACTCGTTACTTGTAACGAAGTTACAGTTATTTTTTTCTTTCGTAACTATAACTTAATTTCCTTCCTTTCTTCCATCTATGACTGTAACTTAACTTAGTTATATTTATTTGATAACTAGTAACTAATTTAATAGTTACTTCATATATTTCAAATTTAAGTTTATGGCAAACCAGCACGATAATGCGACATGCGATGCTTGATATCCAATAAGCATACAATTATTCTGACTGCATTTGGAAAATGCGCTATTGCATCACTTATCTTTATTGTTTATTAGATGTAAAACAAGAATAAAATAACGCAATCGCGTTGATGGTCTCCTTTCCGAACGCAAAAAATTATACGCCTATTGGACATTACCGTCGCGCGTCGCCAGTCTTTAATTGTTAACTTGCGTTCAGCGTGGTTTCAGTTATATAAAAATTCAAGTAATAGTAGGTAAAACATCTCAATCTTCGGAGAAGAATTATAAAATGCTATGGTCAGCATATGCAAAAATATTCGAGTTACAGCAAAAACTTGAAAATGAGAACAACTGAGCATTTCTCTGCCCAGTTGTTATTAATAGTTTTAGGGCCGGTTGTTCCAACTTCTTGGTAAATTAACAGATTGTTAAATCATATGTCTGTCTTTGTCTAAGTTGAAGGAAAAACAAAGATAAACATATGATTTAATTCTTTCAGTCACGCAATTCAGGGAGTAAAGCAATCGTTATATGAAGGATGGTTTTATAGATTTTTGGGATAGCTGAATTCAAATCTGAAATCAGACTTTTGAAATTTTCAAATCCAAGATGGCGGGTCCAATGTAGTGGACCAAAATCTCAAAAAAATGATCAAATTTCATAAAAATCTATATACGGGGGTATTTTGGTCATTAAATTCAAATCTGAAGTCAGATTTTTGAAATTTTTAAATCCAATATGGCGGACCAGAATTCATAAAAAATGTTAATTTATAAACTTAATATTTTTAAAATTTATCATAACACTAAAACAGAAATGAAAAAACTTCTTTTGTAATAAATACAAGTACAATTGTTGCCTTACATCAGTTATCGCTTTTTCCAGCATATATTCTATATTTGCAATATTTCAAAATTGTGAATTGCGATTTCAGATAATAAAATAAACTTCTAAATTTATTTCAGCGACACAAAAAAAAACCATTTATACATGGATCGAAAATCAATATATTAATTTTCGTGAAAATTGCTCATTTCGATATCTATCATATTGGATCTGCCATCTTGGGTTTGGAAATTTGAAAAATCTGACTTTAGATTTGAATTCAGCAACCTCAAAAACATAAGGAATGATAAAATTTTTGATATACATTTACAGTCGAATTTCTTAGTAAATGAATTAAATGTAAAAAAAATAGCATTTTTTCAAGTTTCAGTTTATAAAAATAAAAAATTACAATATCAATAAAATAACTATTACATTATCAAAGTACAACCCTTAAGATGTTAAAGAACAAAAGAAAATCAAGTAAGACCTCAAATATTAGAAATTATAGCAAAAAAAGATGATCGAAAAGGTGGTACATATATATACTACTGTGACTGAAAGAGTTAACTATCAGTTAACTTACCAAGAAGTTGGAACAACCGGCCCTTAAAAAAAAATATGAATTGCTTATTTAAATTAATAAATTTAATTTGTAAAAATTATATACAATATGAGGAATATATAATAATCAACAAACTACTTTTATATAGAATTGAAGGATTTTACACAATTACCAAATTTAAAATAATAGCACAATGCGTCTGTTCTTTATACTTGCACTGCTGAACTAGTGCAATAAGTTAAAATGAGAACTATATTTTTTCTCACTCTAACTTATTGCACTAGTTCAGCAGTGCAGCTATAAAGAACAGACCTAATTATTGTAAAAAAATAACTGAAAAGTAATGACTCGTTACTTTCTAAATAATTATAACATACTATTTTTGAAGGTCAGTAATTTGTAATTGTAACTAGTTACTTTTTCAGTGAAAAAAACTGTAACCGTAACTAGATATTTGTACAAAGTAACTTTCCCAATCCTGGTTATGCCAATAACAAAAAGCTTGTAAGACTGATTGATTACAGAAAATGATGGTAAAAATGAAAATACAGGCCCTTGATTGAAAGAATTGAAAGAGCCACGAAAAAGCCATCATTTTCCATTATGTTGTTATTTTTTAATATACCAATAAAATATTTTAATATATTACAAAGTATATTTTTTAAATATATTACTATTAATATTAATATATTAATATATATATATTAAAAGTATATTCATAAACAAATTTGAATATATAGAAATTTTTTATTCGAACATTATTGGTTCCCACAAGCCCAATGTCTAGCAAAGCGCATCGAGTCCAGAGGCTACTCTACGACCATAAGACGTTACTTTGGCCTGCGCAGGGCCAAAGTAATTCGTCTAGGAAAGGGTTCATAGACTATGAGATTCAAACGTGCCACTTTGAGGCTTTCAGTCGCGGAACACGCGTGCTAAAAGTCCTTGCGAACGTCACTTACGTTTGATTGCAGTCGCTGTATCGCAGCGGTCAGCCGAGCGAGAACAGTCAGAGCTGGATGCGAACAAGGCGCGTCGTCCTGATATCTCGCTAAAAACTGCGCTGCTTGCTCACGCACCCACGCCTTCGCTTTATCCCGGTTCCCGCCGGTTAAGCTTGGATTACTCGGTGGTTTCGACAGGCTCGTAGACGAGCTCGAGTCTCTCTTGTCGCTGGTGGAACTGGACGAGGACGATTTGCGGCCCCATCTGGCTGGATTGAGATTGCCCAGAAATCGGTGGTTCTTGGGGGTGAATCCGGTGAAGAGAGATTCCGGCTGTTGCGCCTGTTGCGGAGTAGCGCTGCCCAATCTTGAGAAACGACCCTTCTTGTTCTGCCGCTTCCTCTTTAGCACGTCGCCGATCCTCCTAACGAACACAGAAAAAGACGATTTGTAAGTACGATGATGCTACACACGGCTGTTTCTCGACGCCGGCGGAAAATTGACATTTCGTACTAACAGATGTGTCTGCGGTGTATTGGGCTCATCCACGTTGCTGCTCAATTCCGTCCTGTGCGGTTCCAACGAAGCAGCGATATTTGTATTATGTTGGCATGATGCAATAGTACCGAACAATATATTGCCGTTCGTGGATGGCGAGACAACGGGAGACGTGGCACTACTAGAAGACAACATTGCGGTGGAAGAAAGTGGTGTATTAGACGGACCTGGCTGTGGGCTTGGTAAGGATGTACCTGAATATAACGTAAAGTGTCGTATGATGAAGTATGTCTATATCGTGATAAGACAGACAGTGATATAAACCGCATAATTCGGCTCGTTAGATTGTCGTTCGACCGAGCGAGGCAATGAGACAGATTGAATGCAAGCATTGAACACGATTTACCAGAAGGGCACTTGGGTGGTGAAACACCGAGAGGTACTTCAGGATCCGCTAATTGACGAACTTGATGAAGTACGCCTTCGCGATGAAAATGAACCCCAAATACTTGTGGCAACCTCTTCATCAGGATACTCGCCATCTGAAGAGCCCCGATAACTATACGCAAATCTTGCGACGCTAACATACCGGCTATATGCGACGATACCACTTGATTCTTTAGAACATCCTGTGCATGATGGGAGAACACTCGACGTTAGAGAACGTGTCACCAGACATCAAGTTGATCGTTTATCACTTTTGTATATCGTCTCACCTTAAGTAAATCAGTTGAAGCGTAATATACCATACGAAGAAGCGCTCGGAGACATTTGCATTTTACAGCAGGCCCTGCTGAGCTACTATATACCTCATACAGTACAGAAAATAAAGTTCGAATAAAAGACACTAGCCATTCGTTCGTTTCAATTACCGGAGGCACGACATCCATACTGCAATCAATATACGCAGCAATTATAATTTAACGATTACACACAATTATTGCATTCGCAAGCGAATGAAAGACTAGAAAGACTCGGTCGCTACACGACTCGTACCTAGATGAGCAAGTTGGACTCTTTCCCTCAGTAGGATTGGCGTTTACTCTGCGAAATATACTTCTTGCCATTCCCATATCCTCGTTAATTTGTTTCATCACAGTCAGATCTATAGTGTAAGTTCGTCCTAAAGTGGAAAGGCATATCTCGTCTTCACCGTTCTGAAACGCCATCTAAAAAAACAACATGTGCGTGCAAAATTCATATTGCATTCGGCAACGTTGCCTTTATTAACTACCAATAATGATCGGCATGTGAGCCATGTTCAATTACCTCGATAATTCTAGAATCTATAGTACTGAACGGGTGGCAACAGTGTCTTTCGTCGCGCCATTCCCAGTGGACAGTTTCTTGCTGATTACTGGTCCTTTCGAGTAAGCTATTTACACTGAATATCCCATCTGTTGGTAATGGAGGCATAAGTTCCTCGATTAAACACGTTATTTCGAACCATTCCTGTGGGGAACGCGATACCAACTCCACATCTTCCGTTTTAACTTCCAGAGATCCGGTTAAAAGATAACTTAACGTGAAAGCTATATTTTGCTGCAGTAACAACTGTGCCAGATCGGGACAGCGATTGGATATCACAGAGAGCATTCGTAATACAGTTATGAAATTGCCAATGCTATTAACCGGTGGCGTAATCATAAGCTACAATGGAGAAGATATGGAATGTATGAATAACGCTGAGATCTAGTGATTATTCAACGATAATTATACATATGTATATACATGTACGTACACGATTAAACAAATGTTCAGCTTTCGCTTACGTACCAGTTGTTGCAAATTTTGCAGGAGTTCGGCATTGATAATCTTATGCAGCATAACAGGATCGTGCTGGAAACTGTCGACTAATCGACTGAACGCCTGGCACACGCATTCGACGCTCTTCTTATCCTGATTCGTTAATCTGCTCGTTAATAATGGTAAACTGTCCACTACCAAGTGAAAATCATCCGGATGGAGATTTTGACAACAATTTGCGGTAATCGTTAATGCCGCGCGTTGCGCTGTGATATTGAAAAAGTCAACAAATTTCAAACAGGCTGACACACCACCCTGAAAGCAAAAGAAAAAAAAAAGGATCGTTGATCATATTAAACTGCGAATCAGCTGTGAGTCATGAGATCGTTAAGAATAACCGAGCCGCGTTTCTGGAATGCTTTTAAATATTTCGCGACGAGCTATAAAGCGCACGAATACTAATGCTGTATACGTACCGCGTGTAAAATTGTTTTGCTATGCCTGCGTGACAACATGGCCAATGCTGTCAGACATTGCTCAGCTACGTCCATACACTCGATTGATTCTAGTTTTTGCAAAAACACCGGCACCGCGTCGACCACAACGGTGGATGATCGTGGCAATGCCTCCATCATGTATGTAAGGGCTCGACACGCGTGAGTCATTATCACAAAATTATGCTCAATTCCCAATAAATTAATTAAAGCTGCGACCACTTGTTTGACAGGGAAACCTGTTAGAGTATCCTCGTTCCCCATAACAAGTATCTCCCCCATACCGATAACAGCTTGCAATTGTTCCCCTTCATCGTCAGCATTTTGCAAACCGGGAAGTAACTGTTGCGCTTTAGCAGCTGAAATTTATCGACTAGAATTAGATAACGTGCGAGGTTGGTACACATAAAATGTTGCAAGCAATTTACTTGATAACTATAAGAGATAGACAAAATATATGTTTTCAGTTCATACGTGTGTGCGTGCGCACGTGTGTAAAAGAGGAAGAGATATATACTCAATATTTTTCCTATCTCTTGTATTAAGTGCCAAAACGTTGGAAAACACTATGCGACGACGGAATGCTCTGTATAAAATTTGCCATATCATCGTCGGCGGTTATTAGCCAATTATCTATTATTTTTTTATACCAGCAGTCGCACCCATGCTTCTATTCAACAAGTGCTGCATTCGTGGTCCCAACGCCCCGAATACATGAGGTGGGAGGCCTCTAGCTTCCAGTAAAGCCTGCAGTCGTCCAACTTCCCCGTCATCGCTCTCACTATCACCTGTGGTTCCCGACATGCCGGATGGTCCTCCACTTGCTTCACATGTAAACAAAAAGATTAGTACTTTTAATCTCTGTGCGATGTTCGCTACGACGGTTGATACATGTCAAGCTTATCGACGATGACACTTACCAGTGGCGGATGTAGCAGTCGATGCAGATTCCTCTTCACCGGTGGTTGAGACTAGTTGGCTACCAGGAACAGAGGATGATACTGATGTCGGCGTAGCGCTGATAGAATCACTACCTGACATCGCACTGCTCAATCCACCAGAGCCACTCTCAACCACTGGCGGCTTCCTCACTCGTGATGAGGAGCGATGCCTGTAACAAAATGTGGATTATATATGCACGTGTGTACAGTCGAGACAAAGCTCATAATAGCCTTCTTTTTTCTTTTTAAACTAATTATATGTAGGCGTAATACGCATGAGAAAGTAGCCCGTAGAAAACACAACTCTTACTATCAACGTCGATAACAGTCTTATTAGCAGCTAGAAAATAAAAATGTTACTTTATATTTCTCTTCATACTGCATAAAACTTGGATATTTTTTAAAAGTATTATTTATCATCTCAAAAGCGTCGAACCGAGCACGATCTCCGTTAACGACGGAACTGTACTTGCTACTACGACACAGAAAAGTCAGATTACTTCTTGTTCGAGCGCAATCTTTGTTTGAGATTTTGGTCTCGGTTAAGTTTTTGGCAAGCGATCACTCGGGAGGAACGTTTCGAAGAGTTCGGTTCACATCATTACCTGGAACTTGAACAGGAACCCGTCGTAGAGTCTTTCTTGTGATGCTTCCCGGAATTTTTGTTATTCGATGGTAGTTCTTTATACTGCTCGTTAGAAGTCTTCCCTCGTGAACGTAACAAATGCTTGTGTGTAGAATGAGGGTGTGCTGGGTTGGCAGAAACGGTGGCAGACACAGGTGGATTGGCAGTGGCTGTCGATGCGATGCCACTCGTGCCTGCCCCGTCATGTGCCAACGCACCCCCACCACTCTCCACAGAGTTGCTGGCTGCGTTACCCACTCTGACGCTGGACTTCACACCTTGACTGGAAGCTTGACTGCTCGTGCTGCTGCTCGTGCAAGTTGCACCACCGTGGGACTTTGAATCTAAAATATTCAAATGTCACACGATCATTGAGATATGTAGGCAGAGACTTAACTTTCTGCGTTTCTGATTGACTAACTAACTGTGCGCGATGCTGCACAGATTCTCATAATTTTCAGTATGGATGTAAAAAATTTGCAGTGTGTGTACAAGTACATAGCATTTTCAATATTTACAACACATTTAATGCACGAGCGAGATATTTTTGAAAAGAGAATGACATATCTCAAGCCTCTTTTAATTCGTGGTCGTGCGCAATTTAAAACATCAAACATTTTCGCAAGTTCGATGAATATCGACGATGACGTATGATTTTTATTGCGATGAGTTTATATGTGTGTGAAATTTATTCTGACAATTAGAGGAATAAATTCGTTTAATCGTTCGTTTATGTGGATGTTATGTACAGATGAATCTGTGACGTAAATATCATATATCTCTAAAACATAAGAATCAAGAATCATACAAGGGATAACGTTTGTTTAAATGTCGTAACACCAATGATAACAGAGAATGGATGCAGAGGAAAATGCATTTTTTAATTAAAAAGATTAAAGAGAACTTTTAGTGTTGAATATCAAAAAACTGCAAAAAGATATCAAAATCACCAAGAAATCGAATAATGCTGTTTTTGTATACTTCCTTACAGTACAACACACAATTTTTGTCAAATGAGATGTAACAATGCAAATAACATCGTCGTACATTAATTTTAAACTATCTAATTCCAACCGGTTCAAAGAAGCAAGTCTTAAGGAAGTAGATCTCAAACCCAGCTTACGGAAGTACTTCCTTACTAGAAGTAAAAATTAATAACATGTGCGATGAAAAACTGAGAACAAAAATATTATTGCATAGTAAAAGTCTGCTTTCACAAGAGGTAAAAGTTTCCCTTGGTGAAGAAAAAAATGTTCCAAAAATTATCACAGGTATTTACGTGTCAAGTTTGCCTATCATTTAAATTGAGAAGTACTCCGGATATATTTGTGTGTCCTGTCCTTCCTTTCCTTTATAGATATTTTTATAAATTTGGGATTAGTCATAATAATAGATATCATACAATTATGTTTGAACCATAAGAAATATGACAATGACGATATTCCTTGAAACAATATACTCACCTTCTTCAGATTATATTGTATTACTCTTCATCAATATTGCCTTAGTAAAACAAAATATATGAATTTTCAAATACATAAGAAAAAGATAGAAACAACAATTTAAATCTTAATTTCGAAATAAAATATAGAGTATATGTAAATATGTAATTTTGGACAATAATACCCAGGACATCAAAGTAATTATAATAATACCATCATAATTAAACTTATTTGATTATTAAGTAACTATTTATTTAACTTTATGCCGCATGTTTATGGAAAACTTTACGAAAATGTTTGGAAGCAGCTTTCATAAAATTTTAATATAATATTTATCCAATATTATTTATCAAGGATAATGCCACAATTTTCCATAGTTTAAATTATGATTAATTGAATAAAATTATGATTAAAATTGTAAAAGAAAACATTTCTATATCTTTAACATATTATGTATAAATTGTTAATTTTTAATTGTTAAATAATTATATATAATTTGTTAATAACTCCACTATGTATATAACGAAAATTCAAAAAGTTTAAGAAAAATATAGATTTAATATTTCAATAAATCATGATGCACGATGCACTTTAAGAATAAGAATATTATATAATTATATAGATTATATAACGAAATTGATAGATTATAAACGTGTATTACAATAGTTGGAATCATATTTCTCTTAAATATTTATATAACTAATATCATGCATAAGTAAAAACAAACCTAACAAATGAGTTTATCTGACAATAATTATATTGTAAGTGATAATATTTAGATGGCAGATGGATGTAGGGAATAAGTTCAGAGAATGAAGTTCAGTGACTCTGATTTTCACTTAAAGACATCTACTCACGAACTTTTAAGAGAGAAAATAAGGGGAAGAAAATTGTGGTACGAAGTGTGTACTCCTTAGGCTTACCTTCTTGATGGTACGTTTGTGTTGATATTGGAAAAAGTGCTTTGACAGCAGACACAAATCCTTCCAGACATTCGCTCATCCTCAGGCCTAATGATACAGTCTGATCTATGACTCTTATTTTGATAATGCTTGCGCTTTTTTTTAACTTTACTATATTTCTTATTGAAATATATTTTTGCTTTCTCGAATAAGTCTCTATATTTTAATATGGCTTTATCGCTGTCTTTGATATTAGAAAATCATGACACCAATTTTTAAATCCATAATGGTTTTATCAGTTTCTCTTGCGTTATACAATACTATGTAATTAATTTCCCATTCTTGTTTCATAGTTAGATCAAATATGTTAGAACAAGCTCACAACATAATCATAATAAATGTACAGAATATGTGCTCTATGTTACTATTATTATTATTATACTGATCACACAATGTTTTCCTTATGTGATATATCTCACACAACACATACAATAGACGAATTTTTCGGAATTTCCTTATATTATTAGTTTTGTCGTATTAAATTCTTAATAAGTTAATTTAGAACTCTACTAAAGGATAAGTCAGAGCGTCAAAGAAAAGAGAAAGAGAGAGAGAAAAATGTTGCAAAAAGAGATACATGTATATGTGTCGGTATGTGTAAGTGGAAACGTGTATCTGTGTAAATATGAAGATACATCTCCCATAAGACTTTGTTGGGATTTATGTAGGCTATAGGTTAACTCTAAAATACTACTTAAACTACGCGATTTGTTCTTTTTCGTTTTTGTGTTATGCATATTATGCATGTGTGTTATACACACAGTGTTATACATATTGTACCTATCACAGATTTGTATATTTACTATTTCTCTTTTATAATAATTATCATAAATCAATTAGATACAAAAGATGTATCATATTTTGAATTAACCCAATAATTAATAAATTAAAAATTAGACTTGGGAAATATAATAGCTACGTAAGTAGCTGCAAATTAATTTTTTTGTTTTTTAAATCAACATTGCAATGTTCATTGTGAGTTACAGGATACTGATTTTATCAGTTTTATTTTTACATTTTTATGCAAAATTAAATGTTAACTTGTATATTAATATACTAGACTTTGAATCATATATAGAACAATATCCCTTATCATTAATATTAAAGAATATAAAGTAAAAGAAATAAGAAAAAGAAACAAAATATATGTTAACTCGTGTTAATACATAAATATAACCATATGTATCACTAAAATCTTTGATTTACAAACATTGTGGTTAGTTTAGAGTCTTTGTGTGTGATAAATTGAAACTGCATCTTTGCTCAAATCATACATCATATCTTCTTGCAATTGATAAAAGTGCAAGTGAAAGAAAAATATACACTAACCTCGTCCTCTTGATGTGGATGGATGACTAGTGAGTGACGTTGTACTTGAGGAAGGTACGACGTCGCTGAAGGTGGCAGCTGTCTTCCGGCTATATCCACTGGATAATGACAGATCGTAACTGCTAGTTCCTTGTGTCAATACTTGTGGATTTTGTGGTGTACGAGAACGGGTTCGCGACGCCACACAATCGGTGGCTGTTAAATTTAACTCTGGCAAACTTGTCCTTGCTGCACTACGCACCCTCGTACTGCTACTACCGATATTATAGTTGGTTTGATGAACTTTATGATGTGACCTCCAGTTGGTATCTGTTTTAGAAATATTTTTAAATTATATGTGTTTTTCGTCATTAATTCATCATATATGTTGATGATTAAACTTATCTGGTGTTTATATTATCATAATCTCAATTCCAGATAAAGAGAGAGGAAAATCTTTAGAGGAAAGCACAAACAGCAAACTTGTAAGAAGAAAGACTTGATCTATATACACCATCATGTAACAATGAAAAAGAAACTGTTGATTGGCAAGATTGTGAAACGACGTAACAATATATATTATATACAATTACAACAGGCAGAAAGACACTGAAATTGTGACAAAACACCTTATCTTTAGATAAATATATCAATATGATCATACCTGGATAAGACTCTAAGCCAGCTCCATGACTTCTTCGTTCACCTCTGAGCCTAACTTCCCCTTTGGAAGAATCGGTTGAATGTGTGTGCGCTGTATTACTGACAACTTGGGATGTCTGTGGGTCGCCAGTGATTTGTCTACGTCTCTTCTCCTCCACCGTATCTGAGATTGCACTAGTACTTTGTCGTTTTCTGTAACCACTATAACCACTGCTAGAGCCTTTCCCCCTAACTTTAGAGGTGTCCGCTGCAGCACTGGCCTTCTCTACAGACCCCCCTGATGACGACTGATCTTGTTGATCTGCCATAGATTAATCGACTCATGCCACTATTCTGTCTGCAAGGAAAATACAGAAACATAAATGTAGTTATTTTACCACAAGAGGTAACTAAACATAATATATCAATATTTTTTCGTTATTAAGCGCGAAAAATAATTACGGAGTATCATTCAGAAAATATGCAATGTGTATAGCAACACTCAGAAAGATGAAATGTCGAATTAATGATAATTGCGGTGAACAACGGAAGTTTTCCTCTTTTTCTTCCTTTTTTATGTTTTCGATAAGCCAAGTACTTTTCACTGATTATGCATATCGCATGCAAACACACACACACACGCGCGCGCGCATAATGGACGGAAATAATTTCCGTAAACAAAATTCGACAAGACAATCGAGATGCTAATCTCGATGATGGAAGAAGATTGGACAGAAGTCGGTGTATCGAATTGTAAATTAGGCACCTAAGCGACGTTCTTATTTCCGTGTGAGTATGCATAACAAGACGCGAGATGAACGACACAATGGAGAGGAACGCGCGCTAGAGACATATCTCGAGCGTGGTTGCGCACAGACTTTCGAGAGTCCGAACAAACCCGGTGCCCGCGAGCGCGACATTCGCAAATATATGGAGTTTCCTCGTTCCCCGAGCTTCTTTGTTGGAGGAAAATATTAACAACGCTATCATACAGGCTCGCGGAGAACGGTTTACTTTCGATTATCGCTCGCGCTCGAAGTCCAAGCGCACAAGTCGCGCACAGTCTGGCACGAATGCTGGAACGAGGAGAGGCCTATTTATCGCGCACACGGCCAGGTGTTACATTTAAATGAGCGCACAAAGGAAGGATTTAAATGTCTCTGTTCGGCCACGACCGCTCGTAGCGGCGATTTTATCGTCGCTGCTGCGTCCGCGACTTCTGCTCGCGCACTGCTGCACACGCGATAATACAACAAACACGAATTGCTCGGTAGCAGTGTGGTAGTAACAACAGTAATAGCAATATCAGTAGCAGTAGTAGTAGTAATAGTAATAGTAAAATAGTAGTAGTAGTAGTAGTTAGTAGTAGTAGTAGTAGTAGTAGTAGTAGTAGTAGTAGTAGTAGTAGTAGTAGTAGTAGCAGCAACAGCAGCAGCAACAGCAGCAGCAGCAGCAACGGCGGCGGCGACGACAGCGGGTAACAGTGGCACGACGACGACGACGACGCTAACGGCATCGATATTGCGATTACTAATAAAAAAAAATCCTCACGCCTTGGACAAGCAAGCCATATGCGCTCGGATAAGAAGAGCGTGATCAAATAAAATGATCAGGGCGCGATGCGCAATTAATGTTTTCCTCCGACGGCGACGGCGGCGAGGAGATAGTAACGAGTCGAGAATCATAACAAACATTACGACCGCTCGACTGCACCGTTCTCATCTTCATCCGTCCGTTATCTGTGACTAACGCGAAATTATGCCGTTAACATGACGGCAACAAAGTCATCGTTACTTCGCTTTCCCGAGATGGAGGAGGAAGAGGAGGAGGAGGAGGAATCGCGCTTGCGATAAAGGTACAAAGAAGAGTAGACAAGAGCGAAGAGAGAAAGAGTCCAGAGAGCCCAGGGCGCGCGTGGCTTCTTTCTCTTTTCGTAGCCGCTTGATGCTTCCCAAAGCCCGGAGAGACTACTTGGGACGAGCATAACAAAGACTCGTCGCGTGCGTCGCGTGCAAGAGAGCGAGCGAGCCAGCCACCATTTGCGCTCGCTCGCGAGTAATGGAGGACGGGTTCTCTCCTCTCGTCCCACTCTGTTCGCGCTCTCCGTCGTTCTCTGTGACCTCAGGTTGAGGTCCTCCAAAAAAGAGAAGCCCCTTCTTCCTTACCCTTCTGACTCTTCTACACCCCTCCTTTCTCCCTTCCGTCTCGTCAACGTTCTCTCTCGTTCGCTCTCGCTCGACCACGGATCCCTCCTTCTACCCTACGCGCTGCTCTCCGACGTTCTCTTCGACTCGTCGGAGAGGAGTCGTTTCGAAAGAAAGGAAAGAGAGAGAGAGAGAGAGAGAGAGAGAGAGAGAGAGAGAGAGAGAGAGAGAGAGAGAGAGAGAGAGAGAGAGAGAGAGAGAGAGAGTGTTGTGTGTGGTGTGTTGAGAGAGCGAGGCGGAGAGAGGGCGGGGAGGGGAGGGAGAAAGAGAGAGAAAAGAAAAAGGAAAGGCAGATAATTGATGCAGCTCTTTACCTGAATGTCGGGAAAACATGCCCAGGACATCGCGCGATTTCAGCGGAGCGTATCTTTCTCGATTGTTGTTGCGACGTTTCCTTATTGTCCTGGAGTACACGAGCGACGGACGGATGGACGGACGTACGCACGCACATGCACGCACGTAGATAGGTAGGTGCGAGCGTAGTCGGTCGCGACCAAGAGATAGAGAGACAGAGAGAAACAGAGAGAGAACGGTTATCCGTACACGGTGCGGGTGATGAGCGTGCACACACCACCGTCGACGACGATGTACAAACAAACACGAACGAAGCGACACACTGAACACATTGAGCTGTACTGAAGGCGAATCGACGGAATGCGACGGGTTATCGGGCTCGGGTTGGTTAGAATTGGGAGACCGGAGGACGCTCCGCCCCCGTTGGTTCGGCGAACGTCACGCGCTAGCCAGCGAGCAAACCGAGTACGCACGCAGGCAAGCCAGTAAGTCTGTCACAGTCTACGCAGACGAACAATTGGATGAGACTGGCCGCGGCCAGGCAAGCAAGCACGCACGCACACGCGTATGCACGCACACGCGTATGTACGCACGCACGCACGCACGCACGTACGTACGCACGAACGGACGAACGAACGAACGAACGATCCAATGCACGCATGCCGCCGTGTCACGGCGGAGTGCTGCAGCTCGACGGTGCGTTCGGAAACGCACCGGATCGCCGCGTCGCGACGACACGCACGCACGCGCGCACGTTCCACTTGGAGATTCCGTTTCTTCCATTTCTGCTCGATATTCGGCAAGAGATAAGGGTTCTTATTCTCGAAAATTGTCGCATACAATATTTCATGAATGTCACTGGGTATCACGACTCTCAGCCAATTAAATTGCCCGATTGATGAAACATCGCATACATTTTTCACGAATTTTCGAAAACAAGGGCCAAGGATGGAACGACGCTCACAGCCGACGCGGCCGCCAAGTGGAACTTAGCCGAGGCAACAGCAGCGCCGCGGCGCGAACGGCCATCTTGTTCGGCCGTTTTTTAAATTTTCACTTTTACCCGACTGTGCTGAGCAACGCGAACCGGCCTCGACGAAGCGCTTACATAAACCGGCCGCGCGACACTTTTCCGCGAGAGAGAAACCGCACATGGCGAATCGTCGCGCTACGTTGTTGCCTGTCGCGCGCCGATCACGTGGTTATTCGCTCGCTCGTTCTTTCTTTCTTTCTTTCGTTCGCTCGTGTTCATTCGAGCGCCCGATTGATCGACTTGTTCTACGTTCTCGAGCAAGCGGAACGTGTGCGTCGTGGATCAAGAGAAAAAAGTACACACAGCCGTGTGCGGCTACATTTATGTAACGCGGCGCATTTACGCGTCTCGACGATATCTCGGTGTTATCGATGCGCGGAAATCGATGACGTTCCTGACCGCGGACGAGAGAGAGAGAGAGAGAGAGACGAGCGATTTTGTCATCGCGATCGTCACGTCCGACGACGTTACTCCGACGCAACTCATTAACACACATCGCGCAATTGCTTCGATTCGGAGCAAACGCGTTCACGCGACGATTGCATGATGACGCGCGATAGCTGACAAATTTTGAATCGGTAATTAGCAAGTGGGAGAGACAGAGTCGCGCGTCGTTCTCCTAGACGAATCTTTCCAATGAGTCTCCCTCTCTCTCTCTCTCTCTCCCTCTCTCTCTCTCTCTCTCTCTCTCTCTCTTTCTCGTCCGTGAACACGCAGCGCATTACATTCTACATATAAACACACGCACTCGGCCGTGCCAAGGTCCGGTCGATCGTCGTGCTGCGTGCGTTCGAACCGATCGAAATATGCGCCACTGCGACGCTCTGCCGTGACATTACATGGACGCACGCGAGGAGACGCGTCGCTGCGGCGAGGACTCGCCTCTTTTCGCGCTGCGTCGTATCAGGGACATGATCACGGCGTGAAGCGCAGGCGATAATTTCGCGGACTCATGAGGCCCACGGGCTCGACGAGGTCGTTCAGGATGTCGTAACAGATGTCAGATTCTCGGCCTCGTTGTCCCCAGAGCTCGCCGTGCGAGAGCACGAGCGGACGAGTGAACGAACGGGCGGCAGCCTCGGATTGGCTGGCGAGTGCGTTTGGCAGCGGCCAATTGGCCATCGATAAGCCTCGCAGGCACGATTTACGGCCGAGCGATGTCAAAACAGCCTGGCTGCTTGGCAGGGATCAGCTGTGCGTGTCTATGTGCGTTTGTCGATCGCGTTTCCGTTTGCGACGTACCACGTCGTAGCCACGCGTCGACGACGCGACAGGACACGACGAACATGATCCTAAGGAGACGCGTGTCCCTTCTCCCGACGGAGATAACGCTCTTACTCACCGCAAAAAGGGAGCTCCTCCCCTGGAAGTCGGACTCTCCAGTTACGCAATGCGATGCGCGAGGGGACACGTGAAAATACAGAGTGAGCTGTCAAGTCGATCCCAGCGCGTCGTCTGCTACGAGATATCTCGACCGAAGTGCTTGCAAAAGACGCAGGTGTTCTAGCGCGTTCAAAAGTACGTGCGTCGCAGCGCCAGCGGCCGAGGCGCCACACCGATTGGCTGGCGCACGATGGACTGCAATGCGTTGGCCAATCGCGGAGCGAGAAAACGCGAGTGACTCGCGTCGAGTCCATAGACATAGGAATATAGGGACAGAGCATAGAGTTGCGGGGGGATAACCATTGCGAGATGGTGCGACGAGGTAAACTGTGCCTAAATCTAATTGGTGGTTGTGCCGTGTGGGGCAAGAGCACAGGCTTTTGCATAAAGCCAGCGGCACACGGTGCTTGTTTTCGTGCTGGATTGTTTGCTGGATGGAAATACTGCGTTCTGATTGGTGCATTTTCATCCATCTTCGGAAATGCACCAATCAGAACGTAGTATTTTCATCCAGCAAGCAATCCAGCACGAAAACAAGCACCGTGTGCCGCTGGCTTTACACATAATACATAACGCATAAGAGAATAAACCAATTAGTTTTCTTCATTTCCCTCCTCAGGATAGAAATGAAGAATTCTGATTGGTTGATTCTCTTATGCGTTGTGTATTATGCGTTATGCAGAAGTCTGTGCTCTGGCCCATAGCCAACGAAACTAAAGCCAGCGGCACACGGTGCTTGTTTTCGTGTTGGATTGCTTGCTGGATGAAAATATTGCGTTCTGATTGGTGCATTTCCATCCATCTTCGGAAAAGTACCAATCAGAACGCAGTATTTTCATCCAGCAAGCAATCCAGCACGAAAACAAGCACCGTGTGCCGCTGGCTTTAGATGTGATTCACAAGTACTACGTAAAATCCGCTGCTTGTTTCGAAGCAAGGTCCGTAAATAGAGGAACGGAACAAAGTTAAGCCAGCGACACACGATGGGTAACGCGACAGTTTCCCGAAAAATGGCGAACACAAGGTTGGTATCAACGAAAACTTCTAGACGACATAATTTTAATTCCTAAAGGTTAGTAATATTATTTAAGTGGTAAGCTGTTAGTTTGCGCAAACTTTGTGACAGCTGTACACACGTGTGTCATAAATATCATGTATCGTCAAATTATAAATGTAAAATACTTTATAATATTAAATAAAAATGACATAAGTGAAAACAAAGTGCGTATAACAAAATAAATGAGACGAGTGAGAACATAAAGTCAATAAAGTAAAAAATATAATAAATAAATAAATATATATATATATATTATATATATGTGTGTGTACATACATATATATGTATGTGTAACTAGATAAATAATTATTAAATGTAAATAAATAATTTAAGTTTTTCAGTGTTTTGGCATGCTTCAGGCCTTACATACGTCCAGAATTTTCAAAAAATCGATTTTTTTTTTAACTTGTTTTTTTTAACTTGATTGTTGTTCTCTATAGTTTTAGGCTTATTTCTGTGAAAGTCGATTGCAAAAATTCCCCATAGATCCAAAGTTATGGTAGAAAATGTGACTGCCCGACGAGAGTTTGGTGCGCGCAGGTAGCTGTCCTTTGTTTGAGACGGCTGACCGTTACTTTCGGAGCGGCTCCAGTCTGTCAGTTCTTTGTTATCGCAAAATATACCTGGGAACATTTGTAAAGCATTATGAGAATATATTTAGGGTCGATTGCTAAGGTTTCTGAAATTGAACGTTAGTTGTCTTTGATTGTTCGAAGCGTACAGTTGTGTGTCTTATTTGAGATTTTAAAAATGTTGAAACGTCGCTGTAGATCGTAAAGGCAGTAAGAGTGAACGATCTTCACGCCCTAAAAAGAAGAAGCCTCCTCAAAGGCCAGACAAGATGGAGAGTGAAACTGAATACACTAGTTCGGCTGCAAAAAAATTAGCGGGACAATTACATGAGGTTTCATTCGATCCAACGTTCTCATACTGTATTTTACAGTTTACTGCTGTTTTTACAGCTATTTCGGAGTGTGTGGTCTGTCGTACATGTGGTGGTAATGTGAAATTTTTAAAAGCAAGTGCCCGTGGACTTGGTTTCAAGTTAAATGTTTTTTGTACAACGTGTGACGATAATATTCAGAGTGTTTTTTCATCTCCTTTGATAAACTCTGCATACGAGATAAATCGACGCTTCACATTCGCCTTCCGACTGTTAGGAAAAGGATTGAAGGCAATACAGCTTTTTTGTGGTGTCATGGATTTAGCATCATGTATCGCACAAACAACCTTTGATTCAATTGTGAAAAAATATTGAAGAAGCTTCAACAGCCGTTGTTAAAGCTTCTATGAAAGTTGCTGCTGAAGAAGAACTTCAACAATCTGCCAATCAAGATAAACTACAATTATCTCAAGATGGAATTATTGTATCCGGGGATGGCACTTGGATGAAGAGAGGCTTTTCTTCGCTTTTCGGAGTTACAACATTAATTGGTTATTTCACGGGAAAAGTTGTCGACTTCGTGATAAAAAGTAGTTATTGCAAGGAATGCGAAATTCACGAAAAGAATAAAGGTACGGCTGAGTATGAATTGTGGTTAGAGAACCATCAAGAACATTGTTCAGCAAATCATAAAGGAAGTGCTGGAATAATGGAGACAGATAGTGTTGTGGAAATGTTTCGGAAATCAATAGAAAATTATGGGGTTAAATATGAATATTACATAGGTGACGGTGATACAAAAACTTTTTCTAATATCACGAATTCTCAGCCAAGACCTCGAGGTAAAGAAGAAAGAATGCGTGGGTCATGTCCAAAAACGTATGGGTAAGCGTCTTTGCCAAGTCGTCAATGAAAAATCGACGTCAATCATAAAAGAGGAATCAACGACTCAGAAAAATAAACGAAGTACATCAAATCAGAGCAAACGAGTAAGTTTGGGAGGAAAAGGAAAATTAACTGCCAAACTAATAGACGAACTAACTATTTATTACGGTTTAGCAATAAGAAATAATATTGACTCATTGGAAAATATGAAAAATGCCATATGGGCGACATTGTACCATAAATCATCAACGGACGAAAAACCTCAGCATTTTTATTGTCCGCCTGGAGAAGAAAGTTGGTGTGATTGGCAGAGAGCAAAAGCCGAAGGTACATTAGGTGAATACACGCACAAAGCCGCTTTACCTGCAATTGTACTGGAGGCAATAAAACCCATCTATGAATCATTGAGTGACGAACAATTACTTGAAAAGTGCTTAGGTGGATTTACACAAAACGTGAATGAATGTCTCAATTCGAAAATTTGGAAGATTGCACCCAAATGTACTCCAGGTAGTCGGAGAATAGTTAAAATAGCTACCAATGTTACAGTATGTACATTTAATAACGGGGCAGAGAATATATTAAGAATAGAAAGATTACTTGGAATAACAATTGGATATGAGGGGTACCACTATTGTCTCGGAGAAAATGCGAACCGGCTAAAACACGCACGAATCAATGCTACTAAAGCAACAAAAGAGGCCAGAACAGCTCGTCGACTGGAAAAAAATAAACAAAAACAATTAATTACCGACAAGGAAGGCATACAATACGAAGCCGGAATAGGAGATTAAACATAAGTTTACAAAACAAATAAAAAAATTCATAATGTTCTTATTTTAGCTGCGCTCGACTTCGAGCAAAACGCACTTAAAACTTTAAACGCGTTTTTCTCGAAACGACTTTTTCCGTCACGGTCGGCATGATAACTCATATAGTTTTTAATATTTTTTGATGCGATTTTTTTTTAAATATTCGAAATCATTTTCTCTATAGTATGTCGAGCCGGATTTTTGATATTTTGATTTAAAAATTTTATAAAAATAATTAAAGTGTAAAATTTATGACGTAAAACGCATACTTTTCTTTAAACTGCCATAAATTGCTAAATTTTTCGAAATTCAAAATTCCGGCTCGACAACTATAACTACAATTTTATTTTACAAGAATTTTTTTAAATTTTGCAGATCGATCAACATTTACTGGAGATATGATGCCGACCGTGGAGCAACTTTTTTTTCTTAGTGTTGTGGATCACGTGAGTTTTTATATAGTAATTTTTGTAAAAATAAAGTGAAATAAAATTTTTTATAAAGTTTAAATATCAATAAATAATATGTACTATTTATTTTTATTAATTTCTATTGTTATCCCTACTAAAAAAATTTTTTCTTTTAGCGCATTTTTGGCGCTGCTAGACGTATGTAAGGCCTTCAGTAAATTATCGGTCATGGTTGTGACTTGGTTCTTTGCATTGGCATAAGTTTTCCACTATTGCAATAAAGAAATACATATCAGATAAGTAATTAATATTCACATAAAATAAAAGATTAAGTATCTATGTATATAGTCAGTAATGATAGATGTTGAACCGATTCTTTCTTTCGATTAATTTTTTGTTTCAGCTTCCCAGCTATCCAAGTTCTTGCAGAATATTAATATTAATTACATAAAACAAACGATATAAGTGAGCGACATAATAGAGAACTGAAGGAAAGTCTTCGTAAACATTCAACAATCATTACATTTTTAGGTATATTATTAAGCATTTTATTGCATTTACTGCCAGAATATTTTTAGCATTCTTACAATTTAATATTATGTATTACAGAAAATTTAATACAACATCAGAGAAACGTTCATAACATGATGAAGAATCCAACATTTTGGGCAAGATCCGATTTTAATTCCTCCTTAAAAAGAAAAGAAGAGATATTACAAGACATTTGGGCCAAAATTGATGAAAGCAAAGATTTAGATTTACTATTAATTTTGTACGAACTATCAAAATTAATAGGAAAAGAGGAAATAAACGCATAACATAACATGTTCTTACTTTCTATTTTCTTTGTGATCCTCGACTTCTCGTGACTCTTGCATCTTCCATTTATATGATTTTTATTTTTCATTTTACTGTAGTTGTCTTCTTTAAGGACCGATCCTCAATTTTTGGGAAAAAGTTCATCATTCTTGACCGTAAATCACAATAACCTTATTTGCAGAGGCAAACCTAGGCAAAACATCCTGTTTCCTAAAAGATAAGAAGAATATATCAGTCAGTATGCTACATGATACAGTGATAAAAAATTTCGAGCACAGCTGTCAAAAGCATTGATGATATGACAGTAAATATCAATGTTACGAACCTATTCTTAGTTTGATGCATTAATTTGTCATCACACTGCTAGTAACACGTCTTTCTCTGATATTTGACGTTAGGATTTGATTCAACTTTTGCTTACTGGGACGCATTCAAGGACACAGTAACCTCAGACTTTGGTAATCTTACTTCACAGGAAAGTGGCCTCCAACTATTAATATTCTGCAAGAACTTGGATAGCTGGGAAGCTGAAACAAAAAATTAATCGAAAGAAGGAATGGGTTCAACATCTATCATTATTGACTATACATAGATACTTAATCTTTTATTTTATGTGAATATTAATTACTTATCTGATATGTATTTCTTTATTGCAATAGTGAAAAAGGATATTAGTCCAGCAATTTCTACCTCATCTTCAGGAGTTTTAAGTGATGTACATTCTATACAATCATCAACTAAAACTGTAAAGAAACGTAAATTAAGCAACGACAATATTTATTCCGATACTCTAAACATGATAAGTAAGACCCTACAGCAACCTGTAGTTGTACAGTCAGCAAATATAATTGCGGGTAACCCTTCATCTAATGCATTAGATCCTGTGGATGCTTGTATGGCATTTGTTGGATTATTATTAAAAGATATAAAGAATAAAGCATTAAAGTTAGAAATAATGCATATATTGATTCAAACAGTAATAAATGCTAACACGCAAGATATGGAAAATATAAGTAACATATAAACACAGTTTTTCTTTTTCAAAGAGAAGTGGTTTCTCTATTATTACCGTATTTTTTGTTTTATTTGTTAGAAAATAATTATTTTAAAAATATAAAAATAAATATTTTAGTTTTATAGTACCAAAGATTATTTTAAACGTATAAGAAATATTTTAATTTTATAGTACTAAAGATTACAACATTTCATTTGGCAGAGTTTTACTGTAAAGTTTTATTGATACTTTGATATACATAGTGATAATTTAATACATATTATAAATAATAATTTGTATGGCTGTTGTGCAATAAATTGTATTCTATCAAAAAATGCTTTACTATAATAATTTGACAATATATTTCCTAATTTATCCTAAATAATGACATAGTATCTGTTTAATAATCTATGAACTTAATCGATTACTTCTTAGAATTGATCAATCGTATTTGTTTTTAAACAGTATTAACCAATCATAATTGATACTTCATCAGTCAATTAAGGTAAGTGATGATACATTTGCTTTAATGTCTTGTTTGACTTTATTTTAAAAAAGTATATACATTACAACAGTAATATTATATTAATATATTATTACATAATATTTTAATATATCATTAATAAAACAGTAATACTATTTCTTTTTGTATATTATATAAATTGTATTGTATATTATAGAAGTTTAAAGATTACAATCTTTTATAAATACATATATTTAAATTTAATTAATAATTTCCCTTCTACACAGCAGTATACTGCCATGGGACAGCACCAATTGTATTAAAATATTTGGCAAACATATCTCTTACTTCTGCAGCTGCAGCAAAGGATCGGTTGCCACCTTGTTGGCCTATATTACATAATCCTGACTCTAATGTTTCTGAACTTTCTGTTCTATATTTAGTAGGCATATAATTAAGTTCTTTTTTATTTAAAAGATAATTATGCAGAAGGACACATGCATACGTTATAAGCTCTACTTTTTCTACAGCTAATGCTATAGGATTTAACAGAACTCTTAATCTATTCGTAAGTATATCAAATGCATTTTCGGACGTTCTTCGTGCTGTGCTGAATCTGTAATTACATATTCGCTTTTGTTGCGTCAAGCCACGTTCTGGATAAGGTTTCATTAAATTAATATGTAATGCAAAAGCATCATCCGCTATAATTACATATGGCAAGTTAACATTAAAACCAAACAGAGTACTTAGTTGTGGTAATTTGAAAGTATTTTCCTTCAATTTTACTCCTCATGGACTTTCACGAAACACTGTAGAGTCATGAGTGCGACCATTTTTGCCAAAGTTTATAAAGATAAATTTATATTCTGCATCTACTAAGGCCAAAAGAATAATGCTATCTGTCCCTTTATAATTACGATATTTTGATCCATCACTGCGTGGAGGACGAAAGACGATATGTTTGCCATCTAAAGCGCCTATGCAGTGAGGGAATTGCCACATAGTTTGAAATTTTTCAGCTATGATTTCCCAATCTTCGTCTTTATTTGGGAATAACATCACTTTGTCTTCAAGCACTGTAATAGCTTAATAGCTATAATATAGTTAATAATAATAGCTTGCAATACTTCTGGTATAATTTTTGATAAAGTATTTGGAGCAATTCTTATGGAAAACGAGAGATCTTGAAACGAGTTGCCAGTTGCTAAAAATCGAAGAGTTACACTCAATCTCATTCGAGGACAAATAACTTCTCTCATTACTGTATTCTTTTTCTCAATGTATGGAGTAATGAGAAATAATAGTTTTTCCATAACCTCTTCTTCCAGTCGAGTATAATTTTTGAAAGATCTAGGATTTTCAGCTCTATAAGCAGAAAAGTAAAGTACATAGGACAGGAAAAGAAATTGAAAAAAAAATTTATATTAATAGATTCATACTCACCCGAGTTCTGTAAATAACATAGTAAGTACACTTGCGTAATTATTGCGCCGTTGTAACCATTGTCGACTCCATAAACGTCGGCGAAATTGATTCCGTCGTCTTTGTTGCAACGCTATAATAAAAAAAAAATGAAACTGCAATTCTTTTACGTTTTACTGCAACAGCAATTATCTGTTCCATGTTTATAATGACCTAAACTGCATTCCGAAATTCACTGTCAGTACTGAAAATACATAGTTTGTGTCACGTATACCATAGAATTTCAGTGCTAGCAGTGAATATCGGAACGCAGCCCTAATGCAAATCTACTTATCTTTCAACCAGTACGTGACCCGCATCATGTGAAGCCAAACCAGCAACACAGCCAGCAGAGTTGTCTGCACAGCTACCCGCATAGCAGCAAGTAAGGACACCTAGCAGACAATTCAGCAGGAAAACAAGCATCGTGTGCCGCTGGCTTTAGGTCCTCTCATGGCCGCCATTTTGGAGCCAGAGAATCTGGGTGGATGTACGTGATACTATGTACGTGTAATATTATAGTTTAGTTGTGTGAGTGAACAGAGTAATCAAAACATAGTTTAAGATGTAATCAGAAGTAATGAAAACATAGTTTAAATACATTCCCAACTACCAATGAGAATTTTCAAAAGAAAGACAATTACAATACCGGTTGTAGCACCAAAAATAGCAAAAGACGAAAATAATTTTTGACCTGACTGTATGTGGTTAATCAGCTGAGCCACGATCGCCGTTATTTACGAGCCAAGTCGTGTGAAGTGAATGAGAAGACCTAACTTTGTTCCGTTTCTCTATTTACGGACCTTGTTTCGAAGGTTAGATTGCAATAAGGGACAGCGGCAAATTGTTTCCAAGTTTAGCCCTCGAGGCCGTTGGGTGTGATTTTATCGCTGCGAAACTACGTGTAATTCTTTACCATTGAGAACTGCGTACACGCGTGGTCCCTCTTTGTACCATATTTCATTAATATTCTAAAATCTATTTTACTTTTCGTAAAATGGCGTTGGGGCTTAACCTTAACTGATGCCTGTAGCGAAAATTGAGAGAGAGAGAGAGAGAGAGAGAAAAAAAGGGAGAGATGGAGAGGGAGAGAAGGAGAGAGAGAGAGAGAGAGCGAGCGAGCGAGCGGCAGATTGCGACTCACTTTAGGCACTTGGATATTTGGAGCATGAGATCACGTATGAAATATATTCAAATTTAAATTTACTTGATGGAAACAAGTAAGTCGTTGTTTCCATTAATCGGTTTACACACGCAATTCATGTACAAAATGATGAAACCTTATTAAATACACTAGCCAATAGTAACATTACATCAATGTTATGATTTCTTGTTCAACAATAGGTTTGTTTTCTATTGCTACACTGGCTGCACTGGATGCTCCACCTTGCATCAATTCTCTTTTCCTCTTTTTTTACAAGTGTCGACGACATATCTGTATCTTGTCAAGTTCTGAATATGTCACAATCGCTCAGCGATAGAAAACAAATCTATCGTTGAATGAGAAATTGTAACATTGATATAATATTACTGTTAGTTAGTGCTCATTGGAACATTATACAATCAAAAACATTATATCGGTGCATGTGTGTATGTTCATTCTTGTACATATTTTGCAGTTGGAATAAATATCTCAATTTTCTATATATTGATCTATGGTCGATGGACACATATTAACATAATGTTAGTTTGTACTGTCATAACAGGTATACACACTTCTCATTTTCTATCGATGCTGTACAGCAATTCCTTCAACGACTCTACATTTATAGTTTGCAAGGAATCGGAAACATCCTTATCATGGGCAAAATTCTGCTCTATGCTTGAATCCACAAGATTCATTTGTGTATTATCAGAGATCTGTGAAAAATCTGTATAAGAGTCTATCAAGTTCTCTTTTTGCTTAGGCGAGGATACTCTCAGGTGTTCCATTTCAAAGGTAGAAGACGACACGCTGTTCTCGAGACGCGACATCATCAGTGAGAGTAGATCATTTGTATTCTTCATGTTTATCTTCTCGTTATCCGACTGTGCCTTCTCCATTGTCTCTGAAGATTCTTTGAGTTTGATGGAGTCAAGATCGTCGGTACTCCATGTCTTGCTCTTTGAACTTTTGCTTGTATTATTGGCGCCTTCAAGTTCCAAGGTTTGTTCTTTCTTTGAAGATATACTGCTCATCTCTGATTGCAACGCAAAAACATGTTGTCCTTGAGCATTTATTATCAGCACAAACTTGTTCTCCTCCTTATCGACGGTATTCATAACAGTTTGGCTTTCTCGTATCGATTGTAAGGTGTTATTTTCCTGTAGCCTGACCGTTTCATCGTCATCGTTGGTCTTTTGTGCGATCGTGTTAAGCGATTGCTGCATACTCGCCGATGTCTGTGCAGGACACTTGTGCGTCCTTTGACTCACCTAGAAGCATAAATCACGCGTGTGAGAGGCGGGATCCAACAGCGAAAGACGTACGATCGCGAAGAAGCATCTTGTAATTATTATACGGAGGTACCTTGTATCGGAAGCTTTTGCCACACATTGTGCATTTATAAGGCATCACTCCTGTGTGAATTCGACGATGGACTAAATACGAAACACGTTGGCGGAAACACTTTCCTGCGGAAGAATCAATACGGGAAGTACCGAGGGATTACTGTTGTATCGTTGTTAAGAGTTCGTACATTTATTCACGCCAACAGAAAGATTAGCGCACGATTTTGCGGAAAATTACCTGCTCACAAGGTCATGCACAGCGCAGAGTATTACGGACACTCGGCAAACGTGAGTACACGGAGTAATCGGTGTTAAATTATTAGTTAATCCGAAACCCAGCGGATCATGGATATCTGTTAAAGAGACGCCGCGCGCTCGCCTTCAGCTCACTCTTCGGCAACTTCCGTTCTCTCCACAACGTACCGCATGTCTCACACGCGAACGGCTTCTCCCCGGTGTGAATTCGCTCGTGGTTGTGCAACGTGGAAAGCTCCTTGAAGGACCTGCCGCAGGTCGCGCAGGTGTGAGGCTTGTCGTCCTTGTGATAGAGTCTGTGCTTGTGATACGACTGTTGGAAGGTGAAATTCTTGTCGCATATCTTGCACTTGTACGGCATCTCGCCCGAGTGCAGCCGCTTATGCTTCTTCAGGAAGTACTTGGTCGTGAACATCTTACTGCAGACGTCGCACTCCCACTGCTTGCCCTCGTGTGTTTTCAGATGCTGTATCACGTGTTGCTCCTGTCGTCGTGCCGGCAAAACAAAGATAAGAGAAAGAGAAAGAAAAAAATTCGACAAAAATTTACGTTAAGAGACGAAGTCGGGAAAATATTCTCACTTTCTTGAACCGCTTTCCGCACGTGGGGCAGTTGTATCCGACATCACTGTGCGCTAACTCGATCTGGCCGTCTTTGGGTAAGGGACCTGCGCACACACAATTGTGTGTAACGTAAAGTAATCAGACCGGATAATTAAACTGGCTCAAGCGAATTCAGAATGCAGCAATTGCGGTCACTTGCCTAAATTGTGGCCGATGTGCACGACTCGCATGTGCACCATCAGACTGCCCCTCATTTTGAAAATCTTGGAGCACAGGTGACACGAGTAATTTTTCAGGACCTTCCCCTGGACGTTCCCCAACTCCTGCTCGTGCACTAACTGCTGATGCAGCGCCAGAATGTTCACGTCGGGGAAGTAGAAGCCGCAGACGTCGCATCTCTCCATCTTGTCCTTCGGCGTTGCCACCTGAAAGATCTTGGAGCACGTTTGCGCGGTCAGTATCTTCCTCTGCTCCTTGGAACTGTGCTCTTCATCTTTAACGTTCGTCTCTATCGCATCGCGTGGACTTCGTCTGCCGTTGGATCGTTGTTCCAGCGACGTGTCTGTGCAACAGATCGGCGCCACGTTTGGAATCGATCGCAAGTCAGAGAGGTCGTTCTCTTTATCCATCAAATTCACCATCGATTGCTCTTTCGCTACACGTTGACTGTCGCTCGACTTTGTCACGCACTCTGCCTCGATACTTTGGTAGACGTTGGTGTCCACGGTTGCTACCACCTTCGTTACGGCCAAGGACCCGCAGCTTTGCTCCTTCATCCAGTCGCTGGCAAAGTCCGACATGGTCTTTTCCGCCTGCGTATTTTCCTGAGACACACTGCCGTTGCTGAAGGATTGCGTGGCACAGTGTGTCTTCAACACCTCCTGCAAGCTCGCTGTCGCTCCCAGCGGTACGTTGTGACTTTCGTCCGCCTGTGGGAGAATATTTATCTTGATCACGTCGTAATTGTAATCCGACACAAACTGCTGAGCCGCGCCTTTCTCGAGCAAGTCTGGGCTCGATGCTTGAGATTGAGTGTTTATGAGGTGGACCTTGCTCCCTGTGATTGACGCAGCGGAACTTGACGACTCCGTGCAAGCGCCGCTGTTGTCGATCGATACCTGCGTCTTGTCCAACTGCTGTGTCTTCAGCATGCTCCAATTCTGCGGGCTGATGTTGTGCAGATTGTGGAGGGCGATTAGACGCTCGTTATTAGGAGTGATGACGTTCATGTGCTTCGATGTCTCCGTCGCATTGTTGTCACTGCTCAGATTGATCGTATGACCGAACAGGTGTATAGTCAATTTATCTATGCCTAACAGCACTTCGTTACAGACAGGGCAGACAAGGGGTCGAGTGGCTACACTCACAAGTCCGGCTCGCAGCGCGTCAAGTGTCAGAAATCCAGGCTGAGAGCACAACGGGCAAGCCAAGAGTCGTGCGCACATTTTGCGCCTGTTGACTCGCGAGATCTTCTGTGTCGTCGCGAACGCACGTCGTTCCTGCGTATATTTACCAATGATCTGTACGAAGTGCGAAACTTTACAACGTTGTGTCACCGCGCATCTTGAACGTCTTCCAAGAGCTCGCAGAACGAATAAACTGATTAAACGAGGCGGAACTGTAAAGTTTCAAGCTTTGGCAGCGCAATCTTGTTAAAATTATCGGGGTTATGCTTGAACTTGACCCAGTAACTCTCCGAGCAGAGTTCAGGGGATGCGACACTTCACGAGACGGTGGCTACTCCGGTGGAATTCCGCAAAGCACTCCCACAGGTTTCAAATACGCGTTCACTGTGCACGCAAAATTCCCACACCTCAAAATCTAAATATAGAAAGCGGTATCTCGGGCATTTACGCTGAATTCCTACGTGTCTTTTCAAGAGTGCACATGATGATCTCCGCGAGCTATATTTAGAGCGAGTGGAGGGACATTCAAAGTACTCACGGACGTCGGGTCGATGTATATTTATTATATTATTAAACGTCAGTTGAATCTTCTATAACATATAAATTAGAGTCGTGCAAAAATGTGTCGTGAATTTCAATATCAATTTCAGTGGCATTTGTACGACAGGCCATCCTTGCAGCAGTATTCTCGGCCCGCAGAAAGATTCGTGTTCGTCCATTCGTCCTTGCAATTCTTGATGAAGAGATAAGCCTATGGGGAGATATTACATGTATCAAAATTTTACTTCTCTAATGGTGAATCGATGAATCGTTTATGCGATAATTTTGCAAGTAGAAGCAAAATGGCGAATAAGATAAACGCTTACTCTTTCTTTATGACAGTCACGGTCGATGGAAGCGCAAAGAATCGCAGCACTGTTCGGCAGGTGTTTCACTATCTGCAAGATGCAAATTTAATTCTTCATTATCGGCAGATATTTGCGTGTACGTATTGGCTTGTTCAAAAAATCACTGCGTTTTTTCCGGTGATTTTCAAGACCGTTTATTTTATATAAAGGATGGACATTAATCAATGATATATTGGCCTTTTTGTTCGATGACCTTCTGCCATCTTTCGGTAAGCTTCATGATCCCATTCTCGAAAAATTTTCTATTTATATTAGCGAAAAACTGAACCAAATGCCTTTCGATAGCGTCATTTGAGGCGAACGTCTTTCCATTTAAAAAGTTTTACAAGTACAGAAACAAATGGTCGTTTGATGGTGCAAGGGCTGGCGAATATGGTGGATGAGACAACATATCCCAACCAAGCTCCAACAATTTTTCGTAAGTCATCAAACTTATGTGTGATCAAGCGTTGTCATGATGGAAGATCACCCTTTTGCGATGTATCAATTCTGGCCACTTTTCTGCTATTGCTTCGTTCAATTTGTCGAGCTATTGACAGTACACGTCCGAATTGATCGTAACATTCCTTTGTAAGAGCTCGAAAGACACCACACCTTTCCAAACCTACGGATCGAGAGCATCACTTTTCTCTGGTGGATGCCTGCTTTTGATGTGCTTTGGGCCGGCTCGTCGCGCTTACTCCATGATCGCTTTCGCTTCACATTGTTGTAAACAATTCATTTTTCATCGCCAGTAATCATATGGTTCATAAATGGGTCGGATTGTTTACGTTTCAGAAGTTGATCGTAGATGTCTGCGTTTTATGAGGTGAACTTCTTTCAGTTTATGCGGGATCCAGACATCGAGCTTATTGACGTAATCAAGTTGTTTCAAATGAAGATAAACACTTTCAGTTGATATTTTCAGTGCCTCAGCGAGGTCACGAATGGTAGAACGTCGATTAGCTTCTACTAATGCCTTTGTTTTATCATCATCATCAACCTCCGATAGCCGGCCTGAGCGAGGTGCATCTTTCACTTTGCTGTTGTCACCAGAACGGAAACGAGCAAACCAATATTGACATTGGCATTCTTCTAGGGCTTTGTAAACTAGGGCTGCGTAAACTTTACGCAACTTTTCACAAGCCTGCACAGCGTTCTTTCCTTTTTGGAAGTAAAAAAGTAAAACTTGGCGAAAATGCTCGTGCTGACTTTCCATTTCCAAGACGTTATAGGAAGAATAATTGTTGATCGATCCGCGCATTTTTATCCTTGATGGAAGCTATAAGTGTCAGCTGTCAAACGTGCACGGGCTCATGAATTTCTAAATGCGTTCAATACGTTAAATATACAACTAAAGCAATTTATTGGAAATAAACGCAATGATTTCTTGAACAACCAAATATACGCAGAAAATTGAGAAAAAGAACCGCGCGATGTATAAAATAGAATTTATTACAGACGCCAAACAAAAGTGACAATCTCAACTTGGACTTTTGAAAACTTACAGCATCGAGACACTTATTAGTGCAGAGCTTGTTCCCCATAGCATTGCACGGAAGTGAATCAGGATGCTCATGGAGAAGTGCGGGATTGCCCTTAGGCTGCTCTTTGCTGCCTTTTTTGAACTGTCCACTTAAGAATACAGCACAAACACAGCCGATCGGTTCGCTTGAGTTCGTTGGTGACTTAACTGTATTTGGAAGAGTATTGTTTCCTTCTGCGTAGGAATGTGATATGCATAGGGCTGCCATCACTAACGTCAGATACATTTTGGCCTGAAAATTAAAGCACCGTTTAATCCGGATCATATTAACTATTTCTTCGTGATTGATTCATTAATGTATATTACTTGTCACGGTAAGAGATATCAAGTTGTCTCGACTTGACAAATATCTATTCGCAATTACGCGTAAATGATGAACTTATACTCACTGCGTGATTCTCGCGAATGCAATAAGACTGATCCTTTAAATTTCATTCGAGACATATCGCACTCTGTCGCAATGTTACCATGAATATGGGTCACATCTGAAGTGCTTGTTAAGCAAAACTTTACACGTTCGAATTCCGTGCTGTAAGGGCGTTCCACTTTTGCTGTTTTGATTTATATATGTTTTATGTTTGAGATATGTAAACAGATAATTTTGTCGAATTTAAAATTTTACTTATATTTAGGTAACAATTACTTTTGCAACAATAAACAGAAATAGCTTTTCAGATACATAGTTTCTATCGTAAAGTATGCAAACATTCGTCCTTCATGTCAAGATGTTAATAATAAAAAAGTTTATATTAAATCATATGTGTGTACTACAAGATAGAATTTTTTATTAAAATCCTTACAACTCTGACCAGAAATTTATAACATTTTCCTTATAAGTTTTGCTTCTCCTTCCAATACAACCTTTTCTCCATTAGCGATACACATGTAGGTACATAGAATAATTTTTCTTACAGACACAATCTTTACTATAACTTCTACAGATTCACCAGCATAACACGGTTTAGGAAACGTAAGATTTTGCTCGATAACTATAGTACCGGCACCAGGTAACTTTGTACCTATTATTCCCGACACTAGGCCATTGAGAAAAGCACCGTGCACAATGTTTCTTGCTGATTCGACATGTATTGGATTATAATCACCTGTCAATTCAGCAAACTTGAGTATGTCATCATTTGTTATCACTTTGAAAACTGACACTTGGTCTCCTTCTCTTAGATTATTTATAGTTGTATTGGCAAATAACCTTGCTTTGAACATTCTTGCAGGATGATATTTGAGGGTTCCAGTAAAAAGTTTAATCAGCTTCATGATTTTTTTTGTAAAAATTAAATAGTAAAAATTATATAGTAATTCTTATTCAAGTAAATGTATATATATCTAGAGTAGTATAAATATATACAAGTTGTCTTGAATATTTAATCACTTTTTATGAGTAAGTTGATTGTTCTTCTCCTCTCACTTTTTCTACTTCACTAGGTTCACAATAGTCAGTCAGAAATATAGATGCTAGATTTTTAATACGAATATTCAGACTGCACGAATGTTTCAACATATGTTTGATAATTTCAGTTGATGTTATCTCATTTTTTGACTCAGATGTAATCAAAAACATCAAGGTAGAAATTGCAGAGAGTGCAACATCCTCATCTTGGGAAGAGAGCAGTGAGGATACCAACTCAACACCTCGATTACGTAGAATATATATCCTGTTTATAGCATCTGAAAAAGAAAAAAGTATAGATGAGAAATATATTGTGTACGCGTGACGACCTTCCTTGGTTTTATAATAATACACTTACCCAAACATAAGTTACAAATACCACCAATGGCGAAACGTACTAGTCTTGGATTGTTCTCAGACAGAGCACAAAGAAACAAATCAATTATGGATAATTGTCTTATGTATCCGTAATTTATAGGATCGTAAGCAAAGTTTGCTAGATTTGCCAGCACTTGTTCCTTTGCATCTTTTGGAACACAAAACGACGTAATTCGTTATCAATACTATATCAAAATGGAATACATATATATATATATATATATGTATATATATAACACTCTCTTACCTCTAGATTTAGTTATTTGATATTCGGTAGCTAAGAGTTTTAAAAAATCGTAACGTCCAACACCATTCTTCCCGGTGCGTTTTATCAATTGTGCTTTACTCGAGAACATTGAAGTCACAATTATACCTCTCGTGATTCTCCTACATGGGACATTTAACCTAACAACCTAACTTAATAACGCCTAATTGCCGGTCTTCCTGGCACCATCTAACAGTGATGTGACAAATCCAAATAACGTGAGATTTGAGTCTCCGCTGAATCTTGGATAAATAGGGCCAAAACACAGACTTCTGCATAACGCATAATACATAACGCATAAGAGAATCAACCAATCAGAGTTCTTTATTTCTATCCTGAGGAGGGAAATGAAGAAAACTAATTGGTTTATTCTCTTAGGCCCAGTTCCACAACTTGCTTTAAGCTCCGTTTAAAGCCCGTATCAGACTATGGATTGGGATTGAGATTAGATTGAAATTTGACCAATTGAAAAAGAGAAAATAATCTCAAGTATAGTAAACTTACTCCTGATTGGTTAAATTTCAATCCAATACTCAATCCCAATCTGTAGTCTGATATGGGCTTTAAGCAAGTTGTGGAATTGGACCTTATGTGTTATGTATTATGCGTTATGCAAAAGCCTGGTGGTGGTACCACGTAATTTTATAGCATAGAAAGGCGTAAGCAAGGAAAAGAAAATAGATAAGCCAGGAAAGTTGATGCTTATAATAATTCGTACTACCTAATAGCTTTTCTATGACAGATCGGGAATCTTTGGTTATAGAGGATTGTGTTAAGCCAGCGGCACACGGTGCTTGTTTTCGTGCTGAATTGCTTGCTAGATGAAAATATTGCATTCTGATTGGTGCATTTCCATCCATCTTCGAAAATATACCAATCAGAACGCAGTATTTTCATCCAGCAAGCAATCCAGCACGAAAACAAGCACCGTGTGCCGCTGGCTTTATACTGGCTGCGTTCCGTTTCACGCATCGAGCGCATTAACTGCATTCAGAACCGTTCCGTTTCAGCTAATTCGTGCATTGGTGGCGTATAGAATTCCCTAGAACCCCCCCACCTCTATCGCATTAAGCGCGCATCAGCTACTACAGTTCGGACTAGAAGCAGTTGATGCGGGCATGCGCAGATTAGTATTTATAATCTTTTATATAATTTATATACTGTACCTATTTAAATACTGACAACGTGACGTGACGACTGATATATTTAACGTACCGATATTTTTTTATTTTAAACATACAGATAATCAGAGATACGTACAATGGACAAAGTCGACAAAGTTGAATTCCCCGTATTAAGCCCAGTTCCACAACTTGCTTTAAACTCCCTTTAAAGCAAGTTGTGGAACTGGGCCTTAGTGGATAACGAAATGATCACCATGTTTCTCGAAAAAGAGATCGCGTTAAGAGCATCGAAAGGTAAAATTGAAATTTTTAAGTTTTAGAAACAATTCAAATGTATTTTTAAATTAATGCATGTGTGTGAATATTTTTCTACAGGTCAAGATTTCTTGATAAAATATAGACTCATTACTACTACTGTTACTAATGCTGCTAATTCTGTTGTCATCATTCACTAATGAAAATAAGGCTATTGTTGTCAATGTTTCGATGTCCATTGTGATCATAGTAGCATCCATTTTTCCTTTCACATCAAACGCATCAAGAATCGTTTCGTTTCCAAAAGCGCATAGACGCATTAACGAAAACGGAACGATATCAATGCGCGCAACGCATTGGTTGCGATCGATGCGCTCGATGCGTGAAACGGAACGCAGCCACTATCTTTAATGGTTGCGTTCAGAAAACACAGCGCTCACTGAGCGCTTAGTAACTATTGGCCCTTACTGTTAGATCCTTACATTCAGACCAATAACGTTGACGAATTACTCAACCGTTGTGTAACCGTTGTGTTTTCTGAACGCAGCCATTGGCTGCATTCAGCAGACTCAACAGTTGGACAACATTACTAGATTTTCCACTGAATCTCGCTCCTGATTGGTAAATATTTTTGGATCTATGAAGAATCTAAAATAATGCTCCAATCACAGATAATAATCATTAAGCGCTCACTGATCACTTTATTCTACTGAACGTGGCCATTGGCCGCATTCAGCAGACTCAACAGTTGGACAACATTACTAGATTTACCACTGAATCTCGCTCCTGATTGGTAAATATTTCTGAGTCTATGAAGAATCTAAAGGAATGCTCCAATCACAGACAATAATCACTAAACGCTCGGTGATCACTTTGTTCTACTGAACGCGGCCATTGTTTTAGCTAAAAACGTTCGGCAACGAATAAAATAGTATAGTGATTTTTATGAAATTAAATTATTATTTGGCTGTTTTGATATTTTTTTCCATTATGGATTAAATGAATGTGTACTGACAGCTAATATAACCTGATTAGTAATATACATAAGATTTTTTGTCATCTTTATCCTGTAAGTATACATTTTATTTATATATCTTATTATTAATAAGAATATTAATAATTATAATAAACTAATTTATTATTTTATTTCTAATAACCTCTCTTTCTCAGTTAGTGAATATTAAACAATCTTCAACTAAAAAGGATTTATTAGAAAAGAAATTAATATTTGTAAAAAGAGAGAGACAAAGAGATAGACTAATGGATGCAATAATGAGAATTTTAATGGGAGAAGAAATAGAAGAAGAAGAAAAAGAAAATTTATGATTAGAACGCATATTTTTAAGAGATTAAAGCAATCCATTTGATTAGCATAAATCTCCTGAGGATATCCAGAGACATCCCAGGGCCGTCCTAAGGATATAGGACGTCTCCAAGACACCCCTTGAATGTTTTCTGAACATATTTACTATCAGGGATGTACGGTGCAGTTAGGGTAAAATATTAAATAAAACCTTTATTTTCATAAATTAATAATGATACTTATAAATAATAACATATACTAATAAGATTTTAATATAATTTTCATATTTTATTTCATTATTGATTAAAAAATAAGAATTGATTAAAAATAAGAAATGGAACAAATACAAGGTGGTTCAAATATGAATTTAATTTAATTAGTAATTAATTAAGTAATTTTGTGTGTGTATGTGATAAGATATATATATTCAATATAATATAAAATAATATTTACCCATAATTTCTTTTAAATTCATATGAATTTTCACTCACTTTACCACTCATTAATAACATTAGCAAGAACATAGACCCCCTAAAACTAGAGAACGTACACACGTCATTATACAAACTGCCTCGTAAAGGTTAGGAAATAGATATAGAAAGAGCTGTGAAGGTCTTTTTATTTCCAGCACTTCGGATGACAACCGAAACAGCCCGATGATGCACGATTCTACTTACATAGTTACTTTCTTTATATAGACAGGAAATTTCTTTCTATTTCTTCGTCTATCAGTTTACGTAGTTCCATGGTTGTGTTCTTGCTCATAACCTGTTACGTATTCTCATTGGCTGCATTCAGCAGACTCAACAGTTGGACAACAATACTAGATTTTCCACTGAATCTCGTTCCTGATTGGTCAATACTTCTGGGTTTATGAAGAATCTAACAGAATGCTCCAATCACAGACAATAATCACTAAGCGCTCTTTGATCACTTTGTTCTACTGAAGGCGGCCAATGGCTGCGTTCAGAAAACACAACGGTTACACAACGGTTGAGTAATTCGTCAATGGCCGCGTTCAGTAGAACAAAGTGATCAGAGAGCGCTTAGTGATTATTATCTGTGATTGGAGCATTCTGTTAGATTCTTCATTGACCCAGAAGTATTTACCAATCAGGGGCGAGATTCAGTGGAAAATCTAGTAATGTTGTCCAACTGTTGAGTCTGCTAAATGCAGCCAACGTTATTGGTCTGAATGTAAGGATCTAACAGTAAGGACCAATAGTTACTAATCGCCCAGTGAGCGTTTTGTTTTCCGAACGCAACCAATGGGTGCATTCAGTACTACAACCGCTCATTGAGCGCTAAGTGAGCTCTTGCATCTGATTGGTGTATATTTTTAAATGTAAAGGAATATATCAATCAAATGTAAAGCCAGCAGCACACGATGCTTGTTTTCGTGCTGGATTGCTTGCTAGATGAAAATACTGTGTTCTGATTGGTACGTTTCCGAAGATGAATGGAAATACACTAATCAGAACGCAGTATTTTCATCCAGCAAGCAATCCAGCACGAAAACAAGCACCGTATGCCGCTGGCTTAAAAGCTCATTGAGCTCTCAGTGAGCGGTTGTAGTACTGAATGCATCCAATGGGTGCGTTCAGCGGAGAAAACCGCTCAGTGAGCGATTAGTGACTATTGGTCCTTACTGTTAGATCCTTACATTCAGACCAATAACGTTAACGAATTACTCAATAGTTACGCAACTGTTGAGTGTCGTGAACGCACCCATTTTGTTTTCGACGTTTTTGCTATGAAATTACTTTCTTTAACGAGCGGCCGAATACGTAATACAACTCAACGATGAGCCAGACGTACTTTCATTCAATTAATAATTCAAACTTTGATAAGCTATAATTTTGGCAGAAATTATTAAATTAATAACATGGTTCGAGAGAGAGAGAGAGAGAGAGAGAGAGAGAGAGAGAGAGAGAGAGAGAGAGAGAGAGAGAAAGAGAGAGAGAGAGAAATATTTTAGTTTGGAGTCTCCAGTTCTAAGATATATCAAGGTCAATAAACTCATGTTGTTTTTCGATACAAAATACGTCAAGATAAAAGATAAAGAGTGATTGTTGAATTTCTCATTTTATCTTTTAGTCGAGTTTTTACAATGAAATTATAGTTAATTGTCAAAAATGTGATAAATATATATAGTAAGGAACTTTCTTTCTATCGATTTCTTAACAAACGTCATATGTTGATTCATTTGTTCTCCATAGGCGATTAAAACCGAAAGGTAAATGCCTTTTGCTTCAACGTTGAATAATTCAGTAATAAAAATCGTATTGCAATCTGTGGATACGTAAATTAAAAGGCAAGTGCGTACTTCTGAAAGATATTAACAATATTTATTTGTAATCTTTCGTTTGTGTGATGTAATTCGATGTAAATTCATAAAGAAAAAAGAAGTTGCCACTCAACAGATTTCACTTTTCGCATGACTGTAAAATATGAATATACCTTGCATTCATTATATGCTTCTCTCTCAAAGAAACATTTCTTCTGCATATATGACGTTAATAATAAATTGTATAAAAAAGATAGATAAGAACCTGTAAAGCTTCAAACTGACCGCGAATTCGACTGGTTCCTCGATTTGTGTTTTATGGCTCACCTGGTTTGGCGGACGATGGTCGTGGTCGTGCATTTTGACAGTTTCCACGCAGGGACTTGTACACTTATTTGTTCAACTTGATTCGTTCAACGCTGATTTGCATTCAAGGAGTCAGGAATATCGTAATATGCTTATTTCTAAAATTAGACAGCACGTTTGTAACAATATGCAATGCCACATGTGCTAAATGTCGCAAGCTCTGCGCGTACTTGCTCGTTGTTTTTCAATTCAATCATATCCCATTTGTTGTCGAGACACGTATGTCTTGTATGAGAATGATATATGGGGGATCGATTGAGCATGCGATGAGTACCCCCGAAGGACATCCCCGAAAATATAAATATATGACGATATATAATGTCGTAAGTCGGAACAGCGCTGAGTGTATTGCCGATACGATACACGAATATAAGACGAAATTAAAAAAATAAGTTAAGCTAAATCAATCATTTTCTTAAATTCTTCGTTTTCTTCTTTTTCATAAAATGAGTAAGAGGAAGATTTCATATGAACCGGCATATGATCGCCCAAATCAGGATATTTACGATTTTCTGATGGGTAAGTGGTTTTCCTGTGATTACTTGTGTGGAATGACTGATGTTTTAATTTCATTGTTAAGCAACTCCACACGTTCTACGAAATTAATATATAACAGAAGATGTTTATTTATAGAATTGGCATTCTACGAGCTTTATAATAATAAAATTTATAAATTTAACAACTACCGCAATGCTGCTGAAATGTTAAGTGCTTTGCCAGGAAGGATAAAAAATGCGTATGAGGCAATGAAATTACCTGGTATAGGAAAAAAAATTGCAGACCATATAAATGAGTTTCTTGAGACAGGAACACATAAAGAATTGCAACAAGTACTGTAATAATTCTTTTGCTTATCTTTTTAGTGGTATAGAAGATATTTTCCTAAATCTTTATATTTTTTGTAAAGGTCAAAAAAGATGACAAGCAAGATGCTATTATCTTGTTAATGAAAATACCTGGTATAGGTCCTGCAAAGGCAGAACAATTAATAAGCGCTGGTATTGAAACATTGGAAGACCTTAAGCAGCATGAAGACAAACTTAACAGACAACAAAGAATAGAATTAAAGTACAGAATTGATTTATCTATGTGAAAAACACTATCTGATGCAAGACATAAGTAAATTCAAATTTCTAGGTACTTTGATGATTTTGAGAAGAAAATAACTAGAGATGAGATCATGAGAATAGAAAATTTATTTAAAGATGCTATCGAGGAGTTAGACAACAAGTATCTTGTAACCTTTTGTGGAAGCTATAGGCGTGGCTTGGAGGATAATGAACCTATCATTGCTGTTGTAACACATCCTGATTACAAGTCAAATATTAAAAAGAAGGACACAGAAATAACCATGAAAGCAATTCTTGAATGTCTTGAAGATAAAAATCTAATCAGAGAAACAATATCCCTTGGAGCTATCACATTTATGGTAATACAATTAGAAGTAAATTAGAAAACTTTTAGATGTTTGTGTATTTATCTTATAGGGTGCATGTCGATTACCTAGACGTAAGAAAGGACCTTTCAGAAGGCTGAATATACAACTTGTATTTTATGATCATTATTATTGTGCTGCACTTTATTATACGGGAAGTGAAATATTTAATAAGGTTATTAGAGCACATGCATTGGAAAAGAAATATATCCTCAATAAACATACATTGAAATCTGTAACTACAGGTAGGATTTGTATAAGATATATCGAAACAGTATTTTAAAGCTTAGTAATTTGTAAGACCAATTAATACAATAGAACATTCTTATATATTATAGGTAAAATCGAGGAAATCACAAGCGAAAAGAGTATTTTTGACATTTTGGGTTTGTCATATGAGTTTCCACAATGGAGAAATGCATAAATGACGTAATATTTTTTTGCTGTAATGGTACTTGTTCAATTGAAGATGTACCATGTATTTATATCATAATTTAAGATTTAACGGAGAATATTCAAAAGGATATATTTGGATTTTATATTAATTTTTGAAGTATTTATTCAGATATTAATATATTGATATTGTTAGTATAAAAATGAAAGAGATCAAAAGAGAAGAAATGAGAGAGGTGGTTGAATTTTATAAAAGACATTGATTATTTAGAAAGTTAGTATACATTATGATGTCTAAAATGAAGTCAAACTTGTATAATTTTACAAAATTCGTCAAGAAACATTTATACACGTTATGTTTTGTAGAACTTCTCACTCAATATCATTTCTCTCACTGCAAACTGTTCAGAAATAGTTGCTTCCATGATCAATATTTTTCTTCCAGCTTCATAAAGCATACAATTACGCGCAGTATTACAATATGTAACGATTCCCTTAAATTCCACGCAGGAATATGTTAATGCAACGATACCTGTCGCTATATATATGTAACACTGCTACCTCGAAAAAATTATTTTAAATAGATATAATAACGTCCTTCAAGTAAAGCCAATATGCAATGATACACCATAAAGTTGTAGTCCATAGGTTCATAGCAAGTAATGACCAATGTGTAGCATAAGTCAATTTCCAAGCCCATGGGAATAAGCCCATGGTAATGGTATGACCAATATAAAGGGTGATTGGATTCAGACCTATGAAACAAAGACAAACTAGTCACTATATAACATATAATATCTAATCATATTAACTGTAAGGTCTTATTTAAAAGGTAACTTAAATGTGATGTTGGATATTGACGTGATATTTGGTTGGATGTTGATGTGATATTTAGAGATAACTTAAATATGATGTTAATTAATAATTTACTAATTGTGTCTGTCTGGATGTAAAACTACATAAGTGTACATGTTATTGAAGGAAAAAAAAACAATATCAAAATACCAAAATGTCAAAACAGAAATATATAGCTACTAGAGATGTGCGAATAAAGAATTTTTATGTCGATTCGAATTCGAATCAAATCGAATTTCATTTTTTAAATTCGAATTCGAATCGAATCGAATAAAATCGAATCGAATCATTAAAAAATTTAACATGACTATTAAATATATAAATAATGATGGAAAATTTTAATATGAAAGGGAATATTGTAGTATCATTTTAAAGTAAAATATATATTTAAATATTTAAGTTATTAATTATAAGTTAAGTTAATTATAAGTTAAGAGTTCAGACATACAAGCCCAGATGGCCCGTTTTGTACCTGATGCACGCAAACGATAATGTATTTGATTCCTATTCGAATTATTCGGATTCGAATTATAGGGATTCAGATTCGAATCGAATCGAATTACATTAGATTCGATTCGAATTTGAATAGTTCGCACATCTCTAATAGCTACATTATTGGACAGTATTCTATAAATACGCATACATACGTAATATATATATACGTAATATATATATGTACACAAACCTGCATAAATGAACGGAGCTCCGCTCCAGTATTGTTTGTAATCGACGAAGAAATGCAAGATCGCATATAATAAAAATGCAAAACATGATACAGTCAAAACAAACGAAAGCGACATCATCCTCTTGTTGACCGGTATCACTCCAGACTCCTTGTCGAAATGACACAGTATTCCCGCGATGAGACCCTGTGAATATCAATATTAATATCAAAACCTTATTTATGGTTATTATTCGTACATAAATTACATTCCCTTCCTTTTTTTATTTCATGTATATATAGTTTTGTTTTTCGAATTAAGAGACTGCACAACAATCTTGTGCTAATTTTCTACTTTTTTTTTTTTTCTAACAGGTGTATCTATTTTTTTTAAGTTCCAAAAATATACACTACTAAGTAATCCAGGGACAAAAAATGGATTTCTCGCAAGATTGAAGCTCACCGTGACGCCCGACCACAGTAGCCAACGAACTATCCTTGCATTGCACTGGTAGTAAAGTAGCAAGATCTTACCAGCGTGTACTCCCATATACACGACAAGTATTACAGATATAGTATTCATTATTCCTGCAAATGTGTTACGTTAATAAAGCGAGTACAGCATTTTTTAGAATTCTGATTGTGACCGACAGAATAACAGAATTTGACTTGTTTGTCATACCTTCAGGGTCGTAAGGTAAAATAGTACCATAGACGGGATTGTGCGTCTTATTATACATGTGACTACCGAAAACAAGCCTGTCTATGTAACCGGCTGCACCTCCAGTACAATTCGCGTTCTTTCCAAATAAGTGATAACCGCCTGGTCCCAAGTATCCCTTCGGACAGTCCAGAACGGGCAAGAGAAAAGTGATGAGAGTGTGCGTTGTCGCGATTGCTACGATAATGCTCCATTGTGCCCAACTGTCCAGAATGTCTCGCAATACTGTGAATCGACCAAACTGCAACAAGTCGTCCTGAAGAATTAATAAATTAACGCAAATTGATCTTGCAAACAGACACGTGTGTATGCAACATATGCGGCAAATATCGTGTACGTACACGGTACAGCCGGAAATGTTATTCGGTCAAACCTGAGAGTGTGCCCTCATGAATATGGTCTCGATAGTGGCGCACACAAAGTACGAAACAGCCAGCAATTGAAGAATGCCCGGAAAGCGGAGGTCCTTTAATGACTTCGTGTGAATCGAATTCAACATCAGACCCAGGAGTATAAGGATAAACGCGCGCTGCAAGCAACGTAAGATAATCTTGCCGCGTGAATTCGACACGCGAAGTTCCGACCGTTTCGATATGGTAATTGACAATCCCATGATCCATGCAAACCTGAGCACGAAGCGACACGTAAAAGGGTACAGCACAATGTACGATATAATAATGGCGATAAAATACATATGACTATTTACCAAGGTAGTACCAAGTCCGCCACGGTTAGCCCATTCCAAACGCTGTGATTGAAGAATACATATTTACCGCCACCGTTGTTCACGAATATCATCAGTAATATGGAAATCCTGAAAACGATTTTTGTTGTATATGATACTTGGCATTAGATACATCATTGTATTATGAGTAATGACAAACAATACCCTCGAAACGTGTCAACTGAACGGATTCTGGTATTGACTCTGCTTGTCCTAATCACCGGGTTCGACGACTCTGCTTCTTGGAGTCTGTCCAAGTCCTGAAAAAACACGATGTAATTGATAAGTATCTTTAATATTTGTGTGATGCCATGATGTACATCTGTGTAAGAAGGAAAGCTTACATCATGTACGCTATCTGGTGATAATTTTCCTTTCACCACACGTACAATCACCTTGCACGTTGCGAATAAGACCCATAAAAGAGTAAATACCATAAAGGCTACAAATATCGCTGTAAAGAAAAACGATTGTTAGTCAATCAGTGAAACTCTACAGACTAAAATTGTATAGAAGTAAACAAAATTCTGACTCACGAAGGTAACTGTTTATCGGTTCACGAATTGTGTAAATATCCGAGCATAGATCTTCTTGGGAGATATTCCACCCATAACTTCCATGTTCTTTAAAATTGTATGTAGTGCTAGAAATATAAAAAATTGATAACTTGCAATCATATGTATTTCTATACTTTAATAATGAACATATTAAAATTTAATATCAAATTATAGATGATAACATGATTATATTATAGCATATTTTTATATCATTAAATTACTTACTGACAAAATTCATAGTTAGTTTTATAAAACACATGCAGAGGATATTTTGTAGGTATAACCAATGTAGTATTCTTGCTTGCTAGCAAAGTTGCTCTTGGCACTCCATTGCACTATTGCAAAGAAATTAGAATTTTTAAAAGTTAGTCTGATGAGATTATTTTCATATAAGATATTTCACCTGACAAATACGAACCAAATAGCATTCTGACAGGTAGGAATACAACATAACAGATATATTATATTTGTTCACAATGCTGAAACATGCTTCGTCTATTCCAAGTGACATATTGGTATCTAGACAAGGATTAGTTGCAACATGTTGATTTACAAGGGCCATGTTGTCGTGACTATGTTTTGTCAGAATCTTATTAAGATTTTGCAAAATCCTTTCAGTATAAACACCACTGAAATATAAATATACGTTTGCATATAAGTATGCATTTAAAATGCGTTGATACATTTGCCTTATCAATTCCCTTTTTTTCTCAAAGTACACTTTTCACGTTTCTTTCTAAGATTAGATTAAGATTCAACATGTACCCGTGTATTTCTTCTTCTTGTGTAGTTTCGTGCAGTTCTTTTCACGATACGTAAATTATATATAATTATAGAGATAAAAGGTATATCCCCCTATACTGAATACTTACCTTTCCCCCAACTTCAAGACGTACAAAAATAAGAAAAATAACGAATAAGTACGTATAATAACTTTGAGGAGAGATAATTTCTGTTGACTGATTTGCAGCTCGATTTACAGCGAATACAAAGCGCAGTAGAAAGCGTTTCGGTGATTTCTTATTTATTCATCCGCAATCGCATCGCAATAACTACATAGCACGATCTTCCTGCATACATATAGTCAAGCGGCACACTCACAATCGCACGGGTCACAGAAGGAAAGTACGTG